>NC_056739.1:1919262443-1919389943 GCF_019279795.1 Protopterus annectens
CGTCCCTTCATAACCTAGCTTCCGCTACTCTTTCCCATAACTTTATGCTGTGACTGATCAGTTTAATCCCTCTGTAGTTACTACAGCCTGCGCCATCACCCTTATTCTTAAAAATCGGTACCAAACACTTTTTCTCCATTCCTCAGGCATCCTCTCATTTTCCAAGATTTCATTAAACAATCTGGTTAGAAACTCCACTGCCATTTCACCTAAACACCTCCATGCTTCCACAGGTATGTCACCTGGACCAACAGCCTTAGCATTCTTCATCCTCTTCATAGCTGTCCTTACTTCCTCCTTGCTAATCCATTGTAGTTCATGATTCACTGTCCCCAAGTCATCCAACCTTCTTTCCCTCTCACTCTCTTCATTCATCAACCCCTCAAAGTACTCTTTCCATCTCCTCAACACACTCTCCTCATTTGTGAGTATGTTTCCCTCATTATTCTTTATCACCTTTACCTGCACATCTTTCCTGTCTCTGTCCCTCTGTCTAGCCAATCGGTACAGGTCCTTTTCTCCCTCCTTAGTGTCCAGCCTTTCATACAACTCTTCATATGCCTTATCCTTAGCCTTCGCCACCTCTCTCTTTGCCATGCACCTCATCTCCTTATACCACAGTCTACTTTCTTCATCCCTCTGACAATCCTACTTCTTCTTTGCCAGCCTCTTTCTCTGTATACTCTCCTGTACTTCCTCATTTCACCACCATGTCTCCTTGTCACCACCATGTCTCCTTGTCGTCCTTCCTCTGTCCAGATGTCATACCAAGCACCTTTCTAGCCATCTCCCTTACTATCTCTGCTGTAGTTACCCAGCTATTTGGTATCTCTTCACTGCCACCCAGTGCCTGTCTTAACTCGTCCCTGAACTCCACCTCACAGTTACCCTTTTTCAATTTCCACCATTTGATCCTTGGTGCTACCCTCACACTCCTCCTCCTCTTCTTGATCACCAACGTCATCCTACAAACCACCATCCTATACTGCTTAACTACACTTTCCCCAGTCACCACTTTACAATCTCCAATCTTCTTTAAACTGGCTCTCCTACATAAGATATAATCCACCTGTGTGCATCTTCCTCCACTCTTGTATGTCACCCTGTGCTCCTCCGTCTTGTTAAAATATGTATTCACCACAGCCATGTCCACCATTTTTGCAAAATCCACTACCATCTGACCTTCTGCATTCCTTTGTTTAACACCATACCTACCCATCATTTCCTCATCCCCTCTGTTCCCTTCACCAACATGCCCATTGAAATCTGCTCCAATCACCACTCTCTCACCCTTGGTTACAGTCATCACCACTTCATCCAACTCACTCCAAAATTTTTCTTTCTCATCCATCGCACACGCAACTTGTGGAGCATATGCACTAACAACATTCAGTATGACACCATCAATTTCCAGCTTCATAAACATCACTCTATCCGACACTCTTTTCACCTCCAAAACACTCTTAGCATACTGTTCCTTCAGGATAATTCCTACGCCATTTCTCCTCCCATCCACACCATGATAAAGCAATTTGAACCCACCTCCGATACACCTAGCCTTACTCCCCTTCCATCTGGTCTCTTGCACACACAATAGACCAACATTCCTTCTGTCCATCATATCAGCTAGCTCTCTCCCTATACCAGTCATACTGCCAACATTCAAAGTTCCGACCATCACTACTGCAGTCCTAGCCTTTCTCCTCTCTTCAAGCCTTCGGCAAACAGTAGCCCAATTTCTGCCAGCACCCTGTTGGCTAACAGTACTGGTGGCGGTCGTTGTTAACCTGGGCCTCGAGCGATCCGGCATGTAAATATTTACTGTTGTCCGCATGAATTATTTTTGGTGAAGTTTTATGCCGGATGCCCTTCCTGACACAACCCTCACCATTTATCCGGGCTTGAGACTGGCGCAAAGAAATGCACTGGCTTGTGCATCCCCAGTGGCTGGGTTTACATATATATACATATACACACACACACACACACACACACACACACATATATATATATATATATATATATATATATATATATATATATATACATACACACACACACACACACACACACACACACACACACATATATATATATATATATATATATATATATATATATATAGGTCATAAGATCGACAGTTATATGACTGAAACTCATTGGTCGACAGCTCATTTGGCTGACAAAAGTATCCAAGGCAAAACCTGATTTGCCCCTCCCCACTGTTGTGCGACTGTGGAGTTGTTATATATAGTTGCGGGGGTTAGGGGGGCACAGCCCCCCACCTATACTTTTTGTCAGCCAAATGAGCTGTCGATGAAATGAGTTTCAGTCATATGAGCTGTCGATCTTATGACCTAGATCCATATACACACACATATATATATATATATATATATATATATATATATATATAAATAAAATATGTATGTATATAATGTACTACAGTGTCATGATATACAGAAGTGAAAGGGAAGTGATGGATAACATTACAAGCACAGTTGTTTTAACTGAGCTTAATGCATTTGTTTATGTTTTATTTGTAGCGATTTATTTTTTTTAGAACTTGACTTTCCTGAATGTTTTTTGAGAACAGCATTGATCATCAGGTAGGTTGCCCAAAAATAAGTAACATAAATGCTGTAGATGTATTTTGTATGCTGCAAAGCAAAATGTAATACGCAGAGTTAGTAAACGGAATTGTTGTATTTACTGACAGACACTGAACTGTGTGAACCCCGAAAATGAGAATGCACCTGAAATACCTGTGAAGGTTCTGAACTGTGACACCATTATGCAGGTGAAAGAAAAGCTTCTGGATACAGTATACAAAGGAGTGCCATATTCACAGCGGCCAAAGGCTGGGGACATGGATCTTGGTAAGCTAGTCTATTAACAGCCCCCAACTCACCTACTATGTATGTCTTCCCAAGCGTTTTGTTTTTTTTCTCAACAAGAATGGAAATATGGTATAAAACTGAAGAATAAAGAAGTATTTGGTATCTTTGTCTAATGGTGGAGTTTGATTGTTTCACTTCTGGAAAAATTGATCCAGATAGCACCTGTTGAAATCCCCCCCCCCCCCTCAGTGTGGTACCTGGCATCAAACCTATTTATTCTTATGAAAAGGGAGATGAATGTTAACATGTTTACCTGACATCCCATTTCTTATAACAAGTCGTTAAAATGGCCACATCACAGGTTTATTTTTCCCATCCAGCCATACGTTCTGGCTATATGGGGTCACCCAGTGAGTGATTCATGCAAGCTATACAATTTTCCTGCCTCAGTCTTAAGTGATAAGGACAACTTGACAGGTAACCATTCTGAACATTTGTGCAAGTGGTCCTTCACTATATTTTTATCCTAATTTAATTAGATATAATTGTCCTAATTGGGTGGTGCAGTGTTTAGCATTATCACCTCACAGCAAGAGTTTCTCTGGTTCAATTCTCGGCTGAGGTGCCTTCTGTGTGGAGTCTTCATGTCCTCGCTGCATTTGCATGGGTTTCCTCCAGGTACTCTGGTTTCCTCCCACTTTCGAAAGATGTGTCTGGAGCATTTCTCCCCAGGCCTCCGCTGAAAATGGGCTCTGTCCCAGTCAGAGTTTCCCCATAAAACCTGTTAAATAAATAAGTAAAATAAAGTAAATAAATTTACTCAGAGTAAACTGTGTTGACATTTGACTCTTCTGACTGCTTTTTACATTTTCCTCAGTTTGCTACGATGTGGGTACAATAAGATTGAGGGTATTTACTGGTTTATCGCTGGCTTCTGCATATGTGCAACATTTGTACAGAATGTATATATTAACTTGATTGTAGCTGAATTGCAAGGAGAAAGATGCATTTATTTTGGCTGTTTAAGAAAGAGGTGTTTTTCATATGATTGAAAAAGACAGTGTGTGTCAATGGCTATTACATTTTGACTGCATCATGTTTAATTTGTTAAATGTTTTGAAAAACACAGTCCTTTGAATAAGCAATTGTCTCCTTTCTTCTGTCCAGTTGTATTCTTGCACTTAAGCTAGATTCTACCTGTTTAAGTTGACAGGGGAAATTGACCTGTTATAACCCTTTTCAGATTTTGTGACAGGCTTTAGTTTTATCCAGTGCTTTGAAAAATACAGCGCTTATGCCCCCTGTCCCATTTGGGTAATGCTTTGTATATATAAAACAATGAATTCCAAGAAGCACTGATCTGGCATATCTCAACCTGCAGCTTCAACAGTCTGCAGGACAACATAAAAGATTAGAAATATGGATAACTGTTCAGAATGTCAGATCCTGGCCGCAGCTGCCTTAGCAAAACTTATCAGAAGTAAAGTCTTCTTTCCAGAGGAAGAAAACAACCCAGTTATGGGTTTAAGTAGACCATTCGGACCCTTCTTGAGTGGATGTCTCAGTGCATTCCCTTTGTTACAAGAAGGCAGGCAAGTTCAGTTGTGGCTGTCTAATACTGTCAGACTGGAAAAGGAGTAATGTCTTTAATCTGCTTGTATTTGGTGCAGGACCTTCAGAGGACTGCTGCTTGGTCCATTGGTCATACTTTAACCTTGGACGTCAGCGTTAATGAGGCAAAAAAAAAATCCGACTCTGGATAATTGTGTATGCCATCTTTCTTGCACTTTCGTTGTTTGTATCTATTTCACAAGAATTAGCTTGCTAAATGAGATGTTAGTGTTGAATGTGAACTCAGTTATTTATTTAAGTACCTAGTCTGTCACTAGACTTTTCAGGTTTTATTCTGGGTGTTGTGACCTTGACTTGTGGTTATATGTAGACAGTAAAAGTTCTTTTTTCGTCGTCTTCTTCTTCTGGAGCAAAACTCTTGAGACATGCTTAGATTCGCATTGGGGAACCTCTGATGAATAGGGACATCAAGGATTGCCCCTTTTGTAGAAAAATATTGGACATGTTACACTTTTTAACATGGGGGTAAGAAGATAGTTCAAAGACAAAGAAAAGTCTCCAGTGCAGTGCCCCCTTGAAAAATGAATTATTTGAGTAATGGACTGCTGAATGTGGTGTCATATAAAAATATATTTTTATGGAAGGTGCTCTTAAATTTTCTGCTATGTATGGCTGTTGTCATTCATTTGTAAACAAGTGGTCATTTGCCATGTAAGGGCACAGGTTTAACACCTAGGCAGTAGATTTCTAAAAAGAAAGACCTCAGAAGGGTTTGTAATTCTGGAAAATGGGGATTTTATCAGTCATCAGATATTCAGTACTTCAGTTAAGTTGATGTTTAAATTATTTCTGAACTAGTAGTCCTTCAACTTGTACTGAGATATATGTTTGTATTGCTTTATGGTGATGTAACTGTTTTTGTTTTGGGGTTATTTTCGTTACTAAGATGATGGATTGATATAACTGGATCTTTTTTAAGTCCTGTCCCCTTTTGGAGGAGAATTTTATAAGTTAACTGTGGAAATGTGATACCTTCAGGTTGGCAAGATCTGATCTAGAAAGAAATGGAATGTTTTCAAATTTGTTTTCTTTGTTAGTAGAAACTAAGATGTACTGCTGTAGTTAGAAATGCAAGCTTTATCCTTGAGTACTATATTTTTCAAAGTTCTTTTGACAGTAGTGGCACCTCATGGAATTATGAGTGCTTCATCTCAATTGTCAGAGACATAATGTCAGCTATACTGTCAAAAAGTATAATACTAAACTTGTTCTTGATGTCTTGTTCTCCTGGGTAGAGTGGCGTCAGGGAAGAATGGCTCGAATCATCCTACAGGACGAAGATGTTACAACCAAGATAGACAATGACTGGAAGAGACTCAATACTCTTGCACACTATCAGGTAGGAGTTTGACAGTTTTGTAAATGTCCACCAGCACCCCCCCCCTTCAAAAAAAAAGTACAAATTGCAAAACTGTTGTGAAATAATTTACCTATGAAATGCATGGTAATACATGCTTTACTGCACACCATATAAAACATGCTTCTGTTAGTGGAAGATTGTGTTAGGGATATCTGGAATTGTAGGTCATTGTTTTAGTTACACAGTTTCATACCGAGGCTAGGACAGTAATAGAGAACCTGGACCAAAAAAATAAATAAAAACAGGGAGGTGGAATTTTTTGGAATTTTGGTTATTGTTTCAGTGCATTGTTTTCTTGAGTCTTGGAATGTAGTGGGCAATGCCAGCATTTAGCTGGATGCATTATGTTGGCAGAATTGTTCTTTTAGTGTTGGGGACTAACATGCATTTAATGAGTGTGGATTCTGAGATTTTTATTTTTCTTTGTTTACATTATATGTATGAGAGGGTAGTTAAGTGGAAGTGGATGCCCTCTTTCCAGCCTATACTCTGTATACTGCAGGTTTTGAGGCATTAAAGCTACAGCTTTCACTATAGGGAACAGTAAGTTATAATATTTGGATTTACTCATTAAAATGGTCAGATCAAAACAAAGTGGCTTAATGTTCACATGAGAAGGTCAGCATAATTCTATACTGAGAGATGGTACTTGATGTTCATTGGCATAAAGCTGTCATGTAGTTAGTACCTTTAGTATACATTTAGGTTTGTTTTGCTTTCCATCCTTAAAGTTGTTAAGTCTGTCAGCTTTATTTTCTTGAATGTGTTCTTGGTTCTGGAACATTGATTTGTCTTTTGTTTTTCATTGACGATCTGGCATCTGCATTCAGCTGAGACTATTTGCTGCTGTTACATGTGGAGAGTGTATCCCCTCCTTCAAAACTGAGTGCATTTTTGGCAGGTAAACATGTGCTGCAGAATCCCAAAGTTTTTCTCTTGTCTGGGCTGGATCATAGCACTTGGTTTCACATTTAACCAAAGCCTCTTCACTGAGGAGACTTAAGCCTTAAAAGTTTGTTTTTGACTGAAAGAAAATTAGAAATGGCAAAAGCTTTCTAGCTCCAAGAAAAAGAAGAGCAAGAAGCTAAGCCATGTCTTTCATTGAAGCCCATGGTAAAATTACAAAGAGAAAATGAATGAAACTCCTCTTTTAGTGAAAGAAAACTTTAAAAATCAGTCCCACTAAGAAAGCAGCTATGCTTTTGGTAGCTCCCACCTCTAACCCACAAACTTCAGTCATTGAGATGATGATAAAAGGATTTGTGCATGTCATTCACTGCTACTTGCAAAGTCAAACACATGATCTGATGGTGGTACCTTTGATGAAGCCATATAATTAACAGTACAAGTGTGCAAGCTTTTTAATATGATTGTACCTATAGCATTAGCTTTGTATTCCATCATACAGTGACTACAGCACCAAACACTTTTCTTCCTTATGTGCAACAATTATTGTGCATCCATGCTCTCCTTATTAAAAAAAAGAAAATAATTAGGATAGCTATTAACATAAAAAAACTGTGTTGCATGATGCACTGCTTTTGTGTATAGCAATGTGAGTATGTTCCATAGGAAAAAAATGGTTTGTTGAGTTTAAATCACAATAATATTCATTTACTTGTCTGGTTTCCTGCGAGATCTACTCCTCAGCTATGCTGTCACGACTCTACAAAATAATATCTGGCTGATCTGGCCTGTGCTCCATTGGTTTTGCATGTGTAAAATGCAGCGTTTCTGATTGCTTTCTTTAATATTATTTCAAGCATCCAACATGCATAAGTGCTGTCATCAGTGTTTGTTTTTCATAGAACAGCATAACACTACAGCACAGATGTTCATTTACATCACTGAACCAATCATTCATCTGGAAGGACTTCTGTGCTGTGTTTACTTCTCTTCTGGTTGGACATTGTTGTAACTTCTGTTACTTTCCTTCACATGTTTTTACGTAGAAAGTAGTATTTTACTGCTTTTATTATTATAACAATATCGGAGGAATACATTTTAATAATCACAGATTTTGCCATGTCCATCTGATAAATCTGTGAGGATTATAGTCAGCCAGTAATGCAAGGCAGAATTTGGTGCTTCTTACTATTCAGAAAGTACATGCTGATGAAAACCTTTCATTCTATTAATGTTTTGAGTGAATTAGAGTAATATTTCAAATTTGTCTGTGATGTCCAGAATTCTCAAGGGGAAAATTGTGTTTAGTGTCTGCGTGAGTGGTTGCGGATTAGGGGAATTGAGTTAGGTAAGAAAAGAGAGTTTAATGGTCTGTGTGTGTGTGTGTGTGTGTGTGTGTCAGAGAGAGACTGTCTTGTTTAGTGATAAAAAAAAAAAAAAAACGTTCCATAACGTTAAGTAATATTTAGGTACGGTTAGGGGCAGGATTAGAGGTTGTGTCAGCGGAGTAATGACATAATCCAGCCAGGGGCACTTTTTCCCCCACCAACATGGGTATGCCAGTCCATCCTGCCTGAGCTTTTAAGCCCCAGGGCTGATAATTGCACTTGAGTCACCTGGACAGTAGTTAGGGCTGTTTTCCTGTATGCCAGTGGTGCAGATTGAGGGTCGGGGGGCACCTATGAGTTCCAGGCTGGTTAATTGGTTTGCTGTAAATTATGTGATGTACAAGCAGAAGGTAAAGAAGTGAAACACTGTGCTACAGTACATTCCTTGTTTGCAGTTAGTGGGCTTAATTGTTGTTGCAGTACAGTTATTCCTTTAAGTCCTATATAACATATAAAATATATGGGGAAGCCACAAGGCAGAGACTTTCAGTTATCAGGCTTGCTGTCTTGTATGATTTGGTACTGGAATAGTTTATTGTAACAGTTGTGTGTGCAACTCAGGAATTATGGATGCCATTCTAGCACTTAAGTGGGTCATGTGGTATGTGTCACACATGGCTTTTTCCATGCACATTGAAAGACAGACGTATACTTCAAAGACACTCAACTGAAGTTCTGGCCATACTCTGTGCTGATAACCAGTGCCATGCCGTGAGTTATTTACGATTATCTTACTACCCCTTTTCCAGTGTCTGACTGCATTTGGGACATTCTTCCTACCTGGTGCACTTGAAATTTTGTTTACACTAATTCCAGATAAGTGCTGTATCACTGAATGCAGAAGTTTTACATAACAAGGTATGCTAAATGCTTCTCACAATGTATTCCTCAATGTAGGAACAGCTGAAGATTGGTAAATAGTTATTCTGACAATGTCATCCATCAACATGGCCTGTTTTCCTAAATATTTGATGACATTTAAGCAGATGACATGTTTCTCCCTCTATTCTACTTAATCTGGATGGGTCCAAACAGATCTGTTAGAACTGATCATGAATCATGAACTTTTGCCATCCTTCATTTTGTTGCTGACGAAAGTGCTGTGGACTGCTTTTACCATTGGAGGATACATAAAAAAAATGTGTTGTTTACAGATATTTACTCCACTCTGCCCCAACATCCACAAAATTTAAATATACCTCCTCTAAGGATGCAGCATCTTTTCTTTATGGTGCTGCCATTTTGCATGTAGTATCTTAGAGAGTGGGGTGTCGTGACAGAATCTCTCACATCATGGGGTGCAGCCTGTTACGGAGAGACATACAAACATACATACATACATGCATGCATATATAAATAAATAAAACACGATTGTAGTAATTGATATCTATACAGTTACCCTCTGAAAGGTGAATTTGGTTTTAGGATTTCTTTGGCTTGTAGTAATGGGTATACAGTTATCCTGCAGTGTTGAAGGTGTTCATGAGACTTTGTTGCCAAGATGCTGAACGCTGGCAAGTGGTCCTTGAGAACTTCTAATTGACCTATGCAAACCGAAATGTGGGCAATATAAATAAAATCTAATCAAAAACCATCTTTCCGCATGCCCACCTCCTTTTCTTGACCCTCTGCAGTTTGCGTACAGAGCTAACCAATCCACGGCTGATGCCATTTCAGTAGCGTTGCACATCTCCCTTGAGCATTTAGATGGCAAAATGAACTATGTTAGGATGCTGTTCATAGACTTCAGCTCTGCATTTAGTATGGTGGTACCAATGCAGCTGAGAGAAAAACTGGCACATTTAGGAATCAGTAAACATCTCTGTAACTGGATCCGACACTTCCTGATTGAGAGACCACAGAGGGTGTGTTCGGGTAAAAGCACATCAAAGTGCATCACGATTAACACTGAGGTTCCACAGGGATGTGTTCTCAGTCCACTGTTATTCTCCATCCTGACCCACGATTGCTATGCTAAGCACAAGTCTAACCATATCTTAAAGTTTGCTGATGACACTACAGTTGTGGGGCTCATCACAAAGGAGGATGAAAGGGTGTACAGAGAGGAGGTGGCATCCCTGATCAGTTGGTGCGAGGGAAACAATCTTGACTTGAATGTAAGGAAGACCAAAGAGATTATCATTGACTTCAGGAAAAGAGGAAACCATCCAGCACTCAGGATCAGTGGTGAGAATGTGGAGAGCCTTGAGTATGAAATTCCTGGGTGCACATATATCTGAGGTTCTGTTGTGGTTGGGGAAAAAGCACCCAAACTGGTCAAGAAAGCGCACCAGTGCCTCCACGTTTTAAGAAGTCTGAAAAAAAACTAAGCTTCCTCCTCATAGTCTATCCACCTTCTATAGAGGTGCAATAGAGAGCATCTTTACCTGCAACTTCACAGTGTGATTTGGAAGCTGCACAGTTACAGAAAAGTAAGGCACTGCAAAGAGTGGTGAGGGCTGCAGAGAAGGTAACGGGTTCCAGTCTTCCATCGATATTCTGCAAGAGGCATCCAAAAGGCCACCAAATACAGGACGCCACTCATCCTGCACATGGACTGTGTAAGCATCTGACACCGGGCAGGAGATATTACAGCATCTGGTGCAGGACTACAAGATTCAATAACAGTTTCTACCCAACAGTGATTAGACTTCTGAACTCAGGCACTAGTCCCAGGGGTCTGGACACATACTACGTCTATTTTTATCTATTTGTACAATATATACTTGCATATATTCCAAGAAAGTGCAATATTTATTATATCCGCAGTCAGTATTATTTAATCAACTCAAGTGCAATATTAGACAAATAACTTAGACATTGATAAATCTGTAGTGTGTTTTATATTACTTTAAATAGAATAGTTAATTTAACTCAGGGGAGGGTATCCTTTTTGTATACGAGTGTTGGAAAATGTCTCTGCTGTTTCTTGTGTGTATCGGGAGTAGTCTTGTATTTATGTTTATTCCTTTACTTGTATGTGCTGTTTCACTTTCCTTTGTAATCTCAAGAATTGAGCTGATGCACAAATTTCGTTTAGGCTCACGTGTGTAGTTCTAAATGACAAAGTTTACTTTGACTTTGACAAAATGCAGGTGATAACAGTCTTGTTATCGGTGAGATATGCTTGAATGTGGCACCTAGTTCCTGTGCAGCTGTTCTTTGCCAGGTTAGCTCTTCATTTGCCCTGCCATAAGCAGTTTGAGTAAACACTTATGATTTAAAGTAAACCAAAGTAGCTCTAGTACCCTGTCTCTGAAGTACTGTTCCTCATGTCTGTCACGATAGGTAATCCTTTGCACATACCAATCCTGTTACTTTTGTTCCATCCTTTGTAATTCACAGATACCATATTGCATCCAAGTCATGCGTGCCACTTTCCCTTCTCTCATAGTGTATGCATACTCACATCTTTATAGGACTGTCCTTGTACTTTAGCCCCTCCACTTCCTTCACTTTTTTAACTTTGTGTTACCCACTTTCCACCAGTCTAGCATACTTTTCTTTATATTACTGCAGAAAATAGACCTAGTGCGCTTATATGGTTATAACTATTGGCCTGTACCTATTCTTCTTTAGGCATCAGAGATTTTTTATCTTTGGGCATTGCCTGATAACAGGTTCTTACTTACCGTTTGTACACCCTGCAAACAGTAGAGTACCTGTATCTGTAATTTTCAAAAAAAATTGATGGAGCCATTCTATGATAACCCTTTTGTCATGGAAGTCGGCAGCAAGGGTCCGTCAAATAGTGGCATGCATTGTGCATAGCAAGATTACACATCTCTGCTGACATTGTCTGGCAAACGCCAAAATAACATCACTGGTTGAAAAGATAAACTCTGCCTCAACCAACCACCCTCTGTGCCTTTGGTAGTCTTCTGCGTTACCTGTGTCTACCACTGCCTCAGTTGGATGTGGGAAAAGGAAGGCTGTCTCACAATTTGCCAGAACAGACCACTATACCAACACATTTATGGGCTGTTCATCTACTGATTCAGTTGCCCTTATGGAAATGCATTTCTGTATCCTACCTACAACCCTTTCAGGTACTGATGCTTTATATGAAAACTGTCCTGCCTCCATCCGAAGGCTGTGGGTGCATTGCAACTTTTGCTGGGAGGATTTCAGAGTGTCATTCCCATTTTGATTATCCTTACAAGAGCAGGTAAACTCAGACTCATCCTGGATTGGAAAGTAGTTAACTAGTTGATTACCCCTTTTTTAAGTTGCTTTTTGGCCCCATACCTGCCAACCATCAAGCTTCCAGCAATCAGACTCTGCCTATTCATTTTGCAGTACGAGATAATTACCCCAGTAGTGTACAGGGATGAAACCCATCAGTAGGGGCTGTCCTGTGGGCATCCATGAGGAGTGTTTGTATCCTTGCTGGTATGCTGGCATTCAGGTGTTATAATCTAGCTCTACTCCCTAGGTGAGGGGACAAGCTACTCACATCACTGTAGTCATCACTAAAACACCCTCCCACTTTGAGTGTATGCTTTCTATGCTCTCAGCAGTGTAGACTACCACTAGGCAGTAGCTTGTTTTGCCGAAAGCCTCCTCCAGGAAGTATGTCATACCGCTGCTTTTGCTGTAAAGGATTGTGGCTGTATGTGTCCTGCTTCATATGCAGCTCCCCAGTTTCATCAGCTGAACTTGGATCACCCGGGCTCTAGTCAACACTTTATCTCACTACACCAGTGGAGCAGCTATCTACAAGCTCATTATGTTCTGAAAATTCAAAATGCTAACCTTTCAGTTTTTGATGCCAGAGCTTAACTCCTTTGAGTGGTTCTCTGCCTGGGTCTGCAGGACATGAATTTTCACATCTCACTTTATTCTGCTGAGTTTCTTCCTCACATTCCTGGTGGACATAAGTACTCATATTCTTATATCCTGATTACTAGTTGCTTTTACACTGTTAACACCAAATTTCTGTAAAACCCTAGACTTTTTTCATCAGTTGAAGTTCACTCTTCCTAAATCTTCTTTCCTTGACTACTGGCCTGCACAGAAGCACAGGTGCAATCTTTCTGTAACTGGTTTGCACCCTCCTTTGCTCACCTGTCATGTGTTGGGCATTCTTCGTTGACACCTTCTTCAGATATTCTGAAAGGTCTTGGCTATATGGCAGCAATGACTTCTTTGGTTCTGTCGACCAAGTTTCTTATGAAAAAGTCTCACTTGTTCTCTTAGATTTCAGTGGATTCAGAACTCCAGTGCCCTGGACATGCCTGTCAGGGGATTCACTTAAGAAACTCGAAATACTGAAATCTCGAATTTCAGTATCTCGAGCCCAAGAAGTGGAATCCACAAAACAACGAAAACTAAAAACCGCGAAATTCAAAACCTTGAATACCAGAAGTTTTGAGTTTTGTGGTTTTACTGCACACACACACGCACACCATCCACCACACAAACACACACAATCACTCTAATGCATGAAAGCAGGGGGCAAGCCCCCCTGTGCTCCCCCCACACCCCCCTACTTAAATATTCTCACTCCGAGGTCACATTACATACAAACACACACAAAACACCACCACACAAGGTACTTTCTCTTCGCACACGCACATCACAGCAACAAAACACACTGACACATACCAGAGCCCCTACCCAAACTCCTTAACACACACACACACACACTTACCTGAATACATAACCATAGCGGAACTTTAGAAGTGCAAAATTCAAAACCTCCGGTATTCGAGGTTTTGAATTTCACGCTTCTAAACTTTCGCTGTTATGTGGCTTCGGCTTCTTGGGCTCAAAATACTGAAATTGTAGATTTCAGTATTTCGAGCTTGTGAACAGAACCCCTGTCAGGATACCATCTAAGCAGGAGCTGGATTAGAGACCAGTTACAGACCTGTTTCTGCCAGAGAGAAGTATTTTTTTTAACCAGTGATTCCAAATCGGATCAGCACCACTGATGCCTGCTCATAAGTTGGGAGTTCATTTCATCATGGATGAGTCAAGACAGCTGGTCAGTCTTGGAAGAAAATATGCCTACACAAACAAAGCAAATGGCCTCCAAATCTTAATCAGTTTTACTGACCCTCCTTTCTCTACTGTGATAGTAGAGCATTTTGATTCACACAGACTGTTTTTGTGATGGTGGCTTCTGTCAGCAGAAGAATGATAAACTAATTTTGCTTGTGTCAGTAAGTGAGAAGTTGTTGAAATGGACACAGTGAATAACTTTTTAGTGGTAGCGCAGACTTCTGGCAGGTTGACGCACTTCTCTGGTTCCACTCCCTTATCTGCTCTGAAACTTTGGAGCAAAAACTCCTCACTTATGTTAGACATGTTTTCTTGCCTGAGCAGAAACTCCAGTGCATTGTTGAAGATGATACTATCTAATGCCAGGGTCAGTATTGTCTCATTAGTTGATTTGTTCATTTCCAGAAAGAGGAAAGCTGCTGCTGCTTTTGTTCCATTAATGGTGCAGGAGTGTCCACAGAAGATTCTTATAGTCCCCTTTTCACCAAGAGAAGTTTGTCCCTCCTTGCTCTAGTAGCTGTTAGCTCAGGACAAGCATTATTTGGTACATCCCAATCCTTCTGCCTGTGAGACAGCACATTTCGTTTTTTGGTTGTATAGTTACAGCCAAACCTGGCATACCTAACCCTTCAGTATAATGTTACTTTCGGTCTTGGAAGGATATTTTCAGGTTGCCATCACTTTGGCTTGCTAAGGCTTGAAGCTGTATATTGTTTGGTGTGAATAAACCTGCTTTGCTTTACATCATCATATTTTCCCTTTGAATACCCAGAGTCAGTTTTGGAGCTTAGTGTAAACCTCACTTTAATATGTTGATCTAGTTTCCAAGTAGATTTTTACAGAGAAAATGCCCTATTAACACTCTGAAAATGAGGAAGGACTTTCAACATTATTTAGGTCACACTGTTCTGTTGTGTTAGCCCAGGCATATGTCTTTGTGCAATGCAGTTTTCTGGCAGGTTTATGCCCAGACAGATTGTCTTCATCATTGTCTTGTTGCAGTAAGTTTTTATCAGTAAATGGATAAAGGTCTTTATACTTCAAAACTACGACAAGGGTAGTAACGTCAGTTGGCTTTTTTGTAAAGGAGTTTCTTTCCCTGTCTGTGCAACAGCAGTGTGTAGTCCAGACTTCAAGCATTCGTTAAACATGATGATCTGGAACCAAGTCCATGTTGACTGTTGGTTTGGATGTGGCAGGCCTGTATCACTTGCTTATCTGAATCTCCTCATCCTTCCCAGATTAACTGCTTTGGAAAGATTTATAATGTAAACAAGGACCTGCTAGCCAAGATTACCTAGGTTGCTGTTTAAGATCTGGTTGCATTTCAAGAACATCTCCACTAGGAGATGTACTTCCACTCCTCTATCTAGAGACTTTGAGAATTAGTGATGCTTTAGTTGCTTCATTGGTTCTTTATCAGTATATGCTGCTGTTTGGAAAGATCTGAGAGAGGTTTGGTGTAGTCTGTCAGCCTTCTACTGCCATTAAAGATGTAGAAGGTTAGGGAAATGAGCCTGTTAGACAGATGATAAAGATTGGTTGGTAGGTGCCTTCCCATGCTGATGTGATGCCCAATGGGTAAACAAGAACTTTGTTGCTGAAATGCCATCATTGATTTGGAGATACAGTAAGTACAACAAAAACATATTTCTTAGTATAGCTGTGTACCAAATTACCTGTCTTTCTCGCAGTATTCCTGTTGGCTCAATTTACTTGTGTTTTTGTGGAATATTTAAAGAGAGTCTAGAATGTCTTCTGGTATGGCCCCGACGGCCCTGGCAGTGGAGAGAGCGAGTTTTCCTAGGCATGACTTTCAACTGTTAAGATTTTTGTAGAATATCTTGATTTTTGCCTCAAATTTTGGTCTGCTACTCATAAAATCTGTGGATGTCTGGCAAATAGAGCATTAAAATCACTAATTAATGACAGACATTTCAGTTTCAGACATTTTCATCACAAAATGCAAGCTAACACAAACCCTGTTATTCTAGCAATCTTCTAAGTTTGTAAGAACAATATTTAAAATCTGTCCCTATTTTGAGCTGTTGTTACTCCATTTTTTTGGCTTTGTCCAAATTTTTTGTGGTAGGAGTTTGAGAGGTATGTTTCTAGGTGTTGCAGCCCTAGACTTCAGACCACATTTTTCCATTAGATATATGATGGAACTGTTATCAGGTGTGTAATTGCTGATATACAGCTTGTAGTCTCTTCTTGCACAGATGCAGTGGAATCTTTCTATGCCAGTACAGTATCTTGCACCCTTGCAAGTTGTATCTTATTTAGTGGTCCTCTCACTGGAAAAGGGCCTTGAACTTTGAAATATCATTTGGCCTTCCTGGAAGTTCTTGCTTTACAATTGTGGCATGGTAGCATAAGAAAATCTTTCTTATAATGCGAGCTGTTCCACTGACCATACTCCTAAAGAATGGTGCTCAGACAAGCCTAGTTCTTATAAATAGTAGTGTTTTTTTTATTGAAAGTTGTTATAATTGATCTGACCATCATATGCAGAACAGTCTCCTGATAGCTTATTGTCCGTGGTTGACTCTGTGTTGTTTCTTTAAACTCCACAATCCCTGAAACTGTAAATCCTTTTCTAAAGTAGTCATCACTGCAGACTGGCTTAATTCTGAACCAGAGCTGAAAATTCTTTGATAAGTGTTGGTCAACTTTAAATGCATGCCAGTTGGAGAGTGGAAAGCACTTCATGGTATAGTTTGAGATGGAGGTAATTTTTTGATAATTCCTCCTCTTAGTAAGTATATCTGATTATTGTGTGTCTGTTTGCAGCTTGCACAGCTTGACACTGAGTCCTTTTTATCTTCTTTGTTTAGGTAAATGATGGCTCCGTTGTTGCTCTAGTTCCCAAACAGACTTCAGCCTACAACATCTCCAACTCCTCAACCTTCACCAAATCCCTCAGCAGATACGGTGAGTTTGATGAATGAGCATTTCTCCCCTTGGTTGTCATGTGAAGATAGTATTAGTATTTGCACATCTGTCGTGAATCATTACATCAGCAGCTAAAGTTTTAAGAGTAGCATCTATCATTTTTGAATGTAAAGCTGTCTCAATGATTGACCTGCCATGAAGGAGGTTCCATTATCTTTGAAATATCCTACCAGCAGGTGGAGTTACCTGTAGCCACTATTTTCCTTTGATTGATAGATCTATCCTCTAAAAGTATGTTATAATTGAAGAGTGATTTGTACATCACCGTTCCCCCCAAATCATGCTGCGTTAAAAAGAATGGAGTATGGCCTTGTCTGTGTAGTGTAAGAAAGCAACAAACCATTCTTTCACGAAGTAATGAGTAAATAGTTTAAAAAGTAATTTAAAAGCATTGTTGAATGTCCTGTTTTCAGCCCATTAAACTGAGGGGGTTTTAACCACTGCACATTGTATAAGAATTTACATTGCACCTTTGGGATATGGAGTAAATATTTTTACACAGTAATGGACATTGTGCAGAACCCTATTTTGTGAACTTTTGCATGGAAGGACCCTGGAAACTATTGCCCCTTTAGCTTGACAAAGTGCCTCAGGGCTGGATTGGCACATTAATCAGTGTTGTAGTAGTATTAACCATTTTATCTGTTTTGTAACTCCTATTACTTTATTGCAGTCTAAATCCATGATGCTATGATGACCATAATATAAGGCAGATTACTCTCTCTAGATTTTATTGTCAACTAGCCCAAAAAGGAATGTAGGTGGCCCAATTTGTTGGCCTTTGTTAACTGACAGAGTGCTAAAGTTTGTTTTCCATGTTTCAGGAGACAGAGTATTGTGTGATCATATAACATTTTAATGTATTGTTAATACTGAGGGAAGAACTTATTAAGGTTAAAGATATACCAGCTCATATCTTGGTGTGTTTGGGGTAACACTGTTCCAGTTTTGTTTAGGTGTGTTTTGTGTGCTGTAACCTGTGGAAATCATTTTTTGTCAAAAACTTTGTAATGAATTACAAAACGTATCCCCTTGCACAAAAGTAGTGCCAGCACTGACCCTGGAAACTATTGCCCCTTTAGCTTGACAAGTTTGATCTGTAAGGCTGTGGACCTCATAAACAAGGTCATAGGCAATCTCCAAGCACTTGACCTCACCCAGTTCAAATTCATCAAGAGCAGATCTTGCCTGTTGAACCTGGTTGACTTTATTGAGATTGTTACCAAGACCCTGGATGAGGGAAAGTCAGTGCATACAGCTTACCTTGACTTCGCCAAAGCCTTTGTCACAATCCCACACTTAGGCATCATCAAAAAGCTAACACAACTTGGTATAAATCCCTATCTCATCAGGTGGGTGGCCAACTGGCTCACTGATAGGACCCACATGGTCAAAATAGTTCTCTATCTCCGACATCCGACTTGTCACTAGTGGTGTTCCCCAGGGATCTGTCCTGGGACCCTCCTACTGTTTGGCATTTACTTCTCAAAAGTCCAGGCAAAGACAAAAGGCCTGTGGCTGACCATGTTTGCAGACTGTACGTTGGGTGCTGTCATTGACTCCCCAAATTACGTTAACATACTGCAAGAGGGGTCTCACAGCAACAGATAACTTTTGCCAAAGTCATGGCCTTAAGTTAAATGCAAAAAAATGCATTATCATACCATTTGGCAAAAACATGGCTCCTACTGTTTACCACATCAATGACAAACCCCTAAGCACACAACCTGTGGTGAGAGACCTGGGTACACAGGTTGACAACAGTCTCACATTCGAACATTATGTAGTGGCAGTGGTCAGAAAAGCCTTTTACTTGGTTCATCTCCTAAGTAAAGGGATTGCATCCAGAAAAAAGGAGGTTATTACCTCTCTGTACTTCTCCCTCATTAGGGCAATAATTAAGTACAACGCACCGTTTGGTATGTACTTTTCCAAACACCTGCACTAACTGAAAAGGCCACAAAAATACCTCAGAAAGAGAATCCATGGCCTCCAACACCTGTCCTATGTGGACAGGCTCAAATCACTATCACTCTGTTCGGTGTCGTACAGATTACTCAGAGGTGATGTGTCTCACCTGCAAGGCAGTCTCAGACCCTATCCTACTAGAGGTACTCCTTGTCCTTAAGTCTAACTCATTGTGCATTACCAAATTGAAAGGCCTAAATCTAATGTGCTACATTAACTAAACCTGCTAGAGAGACAGGTTTGCTTCCAAGAGGCTGCCCTGTCTCTGGAATAGACTCCCCCATACACGTCAAAGTACATCACTGACCCTCTTCAAATGCAACCTTGATGAGTGGATGGGAAACCACGACTTTGTCCCAGGGGGTCCACCTGTGTCCCACATTGACAGGGGCGACCGGTTCTGATTGAGGTTTCTTTTTGGGGATAAACTCTTGGCTAGGCTTGTAAGAACCCCAGGGCCATTAGCCTACTATCCTCCTATGATACTATGAAAACTACAGGAATACGACATGGCTCATTTAATTGTTTCTATTGAATTTGCTGTAAGTAGTCATGCTGAGAGGGCAGAAGCACATGAATTTTGTGTTTGGATTTAGTGTTGCCCTGTAACCAGATGTACAAGTCAGACATTGTAACTCATTACCGTACAGATAAACTAAATTCACATATTCTGCATTAACCAGACCATTTTAAAGATAATGCCAAACCAGAACCTAGTACGATTAGAGCACGGTGGGGGGTGCACCTCTACCCTGAATTAAGTACACGTGCTTACATGCCTTTTGCTTAGAAGTGGTTTGCTTCTACATTTGTTCCCCAAACCAGAACCTAGTAAGATTAGAGCACGGGGGGTGTGCACCTCTGCCCTGAATTGAGTACACTTGCTTATGTGCCTTTTGCTTAGAAGTGGTTTGCTTGTACATTTGTTCCTCCAATAGATGTCTGCCTGTTTCCACTTTAAGCAACCAGCATGAGTCATTTAACAGTGATAGATTCTTGTAGAAGTGCACTGCTGTGAGTGTGGTATGTTCCTTTGTATTGTATGACACTCCCTTTATGTCTTCCACCATTTTCTTACACCTAGGAATGAGACAACAAGAATGTATGTTGAAAGAAGTTGAAGTGTGGTAAAGGCAGCCAAGAAGATTTTCAGTGGCAATGTTTAAATCTAAAATCGTTGTCAAGAAGCATTGAATGTTTGTTTGTAAAATTGACTGTAGATAGAGGCAGAAATGTAGCCAGATGAGATAGCAGCTGTAAATAAATTGTATTAGTCTTGTAAATAACACAGTCAAGCTTGTAATTGTAGGGAAAAGTTTTGACTGGTTTGTTGGGTTTTTACACAGAGAGTATGTTACGGACGGCTAGTAGCCCAGACAGTCTCCGATCCCGAACACCCATGATAACACCAGACCTGGAAAGTGGAACAAAGTTGTGGCATCTAGTGAAGAATCACGATCATATGGACCAGCGGGAAGGTGACAGAGGGAGCAAAATGGTATCCGAGATCTACTTGACTCGGCTTTTAGCTACAAAGGTAAGACCTCTTAAAATTTTGCCTTGAAAGATGAAAAATAGATTAAGCCATAAGATTTTCCTTTGAAAGACCTTTCCTTTGGAAATTCAGTGGTTCTGATAGATAATTTACTGTATCAGAAAAGTCAGTTTTCTTTATTTGTTTCTGAGGAAAGCTATGCCAGTGGCTTTTTTCTACTTTCATTCTTATCTTATTGACTGGATGGCGGATTTTGATATTTTGTGTGTGTGTGTGTGTGTGTGTGTGTGTGTGTGTGTGTGTGTGTGTGTGTGTGTGTGTGCGCGCAGTAGAAATGTAATCACTCTGTTGAATTAAATGTTGTACATTTTCACATTTAAATAGTCATTAGATCTCGTAGCTGCACCTGTACAGAACATTGATTGGACCCAGTTTTATTATGAGCTTATTTAAAACAAGTGTAGAAGTGCAGTTCTAGTAGTACATTTCACCACAGTACTGGCAATGACTTCATTCTGTTTGAAATGACCTCGAATCTTTAACAGTCATGTTTTCACCTCACGAACAACTAATGTTACATGTTTTATGTTTGAACAAACTCTTTTTTGTTACTATTTTTATTTTAGACTTGTTTTTAAGAACTTTGTGTTTATTAACAGAGGCGAAATTGTGCATCCAAGGTGTAGAATAACCAGGTTTACGGACAACTGCCATTTGGCTGCTATTGTCATGTCAGCCCATAATGCCCAAATTCTCCAGCAAGGCCTAGATAGACCTACACATGCTGTGTTAGTCATAGGTTCTCATTATGTATGCATGTTTACATTCAGTATGAACTCTGTTACTACTTTGGGGCTCCTCTTTTAAATGGGTACCTATGTTGACAGAGAGTTTTCATTTGAACACCATGTCTCAGCTGTGGTCAGAAAGTCCTTCTGCTTGCACAGTTCATCTGTTGTGGCATTTCTTTTAGGACCAAGGATGTTCTTGTCCAGCCCTTCTCCTTGTACTCATTCCTCATCTGACCCATTGTGGATTAAAATGCCCTCAGTGAAATGTACAGAGGCTTCTAACTAAATAAAAAAAAATCTCTGGCTTAAGCCACTTAAGGTACTCTGGCAGGCTAACATCTCTATCCAGCTACTCAGTCTGTTACTAGTCTTGAGAGGTAATCTTTGCCTGACATTGTGTTGTGAAAGACCCCTTACTTTTTGACGTAAGCACCTTTCTGTATAAACAGTCCAACTAGTACCTGTTCCAAGAACGTAAATCTCCACAGTAAGGTCAACAGTACCTGCCAGCATTATTGTTTTCCTACCCAACGCATTTTCCACTGAGTGCATGTACACATCAAACAGCAAACCTCTGTGAAAAGCTTTAAAGCAAACCTTAACTGGATGGGTAACTGTAAGTTAATGGCTGAAATTAATACTAATGATATATCCAGGGGTAGTAGTCTATTCATATCATTACAGGGGTTATATGGAGTAAGAATCTTGATGGTCTACCTACCCTAAACTTTAGTATAAATCTGTCAACCTGTGAACTGTGGATAGAAGGCACAGTATTCTTCCACTTGAGTTTCTGTGGTAGCAGAGAATGACCAGAATCCTGCGTTTTTTCCAGAACTTTGTTATTGCCAGCCTCTGATTCATGATGAGCATGGTATGGGCTGGGTAGCACTGAACCCAGTCCTAGGAGCTCTGCATGGCTGTGAGAAGAAAGGTTATTTTTGATAAGGAAACTGGAAATCCTACACAGCAGTGAGCTTCTCGGACATTATATTGCACAGCACGGCACTTGTTAAAAGGTATGAGTAGGTCTTTTCTGCTGAACAGATTGTGCTGTTTCTGTAGAGTTTTGAAATTGTGCAGATAAGGAGAAAGAAAAACAAAACTGGCACGAGATAAGGTAACTCTCAGAGGATGTGTGATTAAAGTACTGCTCATACCTTAATAAGGGTGGACAACAGAGATGGGAAATCGGAGGAAAGTAGGAAATGGTAGAGGAGGAGCTGAAGGCATTACATAAGGTCATCTGATTCCTCTGCTGATCTTGTATTTCTCATATTATTCCTGGGAGTTATTGCTGCTTGGTTCAGACAGTATGCTAAATTCAGTGATCATGTTTTAGTCCCGCTTGATCCAGGTTTACAATTTCTGAAAACAGCCCCCTTGCAGAAAAGATTGGTTTCATGACCGTCCATTTCTGAGTGTACTGGGACTGTATAATGAGTGTCATGATTAATAACTGTCATGGAATTTGGCACTGGATGCCCGCAGTTTGTAAATGAGTAGATGTAGAGAATAATAGACATGGATAAAACAGAACACTTTTCCTGCTTCTTTAGATGACATTTTAATGTTTATTCTGTCTGTCATGTTAAGAAATAAAAAAAATTAAGTAAGATTGACTTATTCTTAATACCAGTAAGCATGCATAGCGTGCTGTATTATGAATGAGAGGAAATGGGAGCAATCCCTCTGGGATAAGAAGTATTTTTGTCTGTGATGTGCAACATGTGCTAACATTTCTGCAGAGGATTTAAATGATGGGATATTTCACCCTTCATTCCATTAGAGAATTTCCTCCTCACCTCTAGTATCTCTCTTGTCTACTTAAGTGACGCCAGCAGTTCCCATAAGGATTCCAAGTTATATTTCCTCGTCAGCAAAATAACTTTAATGTTAATATAAAAAATGTATATTATTTTTAATAACAAACCGTATAGTGATGATGCAGGTAGCCTGTTTTCTAAGTGTAATAATATCCCCCACGTAGCAGACCTCCCAGAGTTTAGACCCTGTCTGTGCAGCATCTGACATTAGAATACTTTTGAATGATTCAGTACTGCCCACCCTTTTTTCTTTTGTTGCTTACTGTGGACAGTGTCGTATGTAAAATGTTGGAAACATAAGGTCAGTATTGGATTGAGAAGACTTTGCTCATTGGAGACACCAAGGTGTGCAGTGAAGTGTAGACGCAAGTTGTCAGGTGTGTACTTGATGCTGTTATATGCAAAAGTGCTAAAGAAGCTTCAGGATTCTGACATATCTTTAGTGTTCTTAGTATAAAGTGAAGCTCAAATTCGATGCTGAAGTTCAGAAAAGGTATAATGTTTTCTTGCAGAGCCAAGATACTTGGGGAAACAAAAGTTTTAAAAGCAAAAATAGCTAATTGACTCTTCAGCATTTCACAGGGGTACATTAATGCCCAGATGGAGCCTGACAAAAAAAAAATCACATAACTGTTGACACCAAGTCCTTATGCTTAACAGAAGTTACATTTATAAAAAAAACATTGTGCAACAAATCAGGTGGTCGCGGTGGTTAGCATTGTCACCTCACAGCAAGAGGTTCTCCTGTTTGATTCTCGGCTGGGGTGCCTTCTGTGTGGGGGCTGCATGTACTCCCTGTATTTGCGTAGGTTTCCTCCAGGTGCTTCACTTTTTTTCCACATTCCAAAGACATGCAGTAGGTGGAATGGACACTATAAATTGGCTGTAGGTGCGAGTGTGTCTGCAAGTAAGTGGTATGAATTCACTACCGAGGCAGGGCTACCCACCCAACAGTATAAACCTTTGCTCGAGATAATTGTCACTGTTGAAGTGACACCCTGACCCCATGTACAAAAATGGGAAAAGGGGTTGAGGATGGATTCTGCAACAAATTCTTGTCACACTGCCGGTGGATCTAGTGAGTTAGTTGCTTAAACTGGGTCGTTTTTAGAATAAATGATTCATGTTGTTACTTTCACGTATAATTCTGTGAAACAATTTTCACACTGCCCTTCCCCTTGGGAAAAAATCACCTACAAATGTTTAAGCACCTGCCACCACCAATATATGGATTTATTTTATATTATCATCAAGTTACCAAAAACTCAAAATTCATATGTTGACCATATGAATGAGTTTCCAAAAACTCAAAATTAAAAAGCCTACCTGCACCCTTTCCATCCCTTGCAAATTGCAACTCGGAGACTGCACTAGAGTAGGGAAAAGAGTACATTCCCCTTTGGATGACTTCTCTGTAGATCACTGTACAATGGGGATTGGGGAATTTACCCTTTCTCCCGCTGTAGTGCAGTCTTGGAGTTGGTGTGTATACAATTTCCGGAGGGTACAAAGGGGGGCTTGCCTCCTTCAAAAAGTATTTTTTTTTTTTAATTTCGAGTTTTCAGAAACTCTATCACATAGTCTCAAGCATATGAATTTCAAGTTTCCAAACATTCAGTGCTATGATATAAATTGTTAAATTTTGTGTGTGTGTGTGTCTGTGTGTGTGTGTGTGTGTGTGTGTGTGTGTGTGTATATATGTATATATGTTTACTTCACTTTGGGAAAACTCATTTAGTAGAATTTCATTTGACCGAGACCAACTTGCCGAAACTTCAAATTACCGAAAACTCATTTCACCAAAAGCTTACAATGCTGCATTTCAAAGTACTACATTTTGTTTGTGTAGAGTACTGTAAGGCATTTAAAAGGTGTATGCCCTTTTCCCCACTGTAGTGCGATCCTGGAGTTAGTATATATATATATATATATATATATATATATATATATATATATATATATGTATATATATATATATATATATATATATATATATATATATATATATATATATATATATATATATATATATAGTTGGGGGGGATGTGGGGGGTGCAGCCCCATACCTAGTTTGATTTTATATTATTTGGTCTCTGTTAAGAGGATAAATAAGTTTGTTTTAAGTACTGGAAAGAGTTAGTCATTGGTGTCATAAGTGTGCATGTGCATGGTGTAAATGTAGAGTTTTGAAATGCAGCATTGTAAGCTTTTGGTAAAATGAGTTTCAGTCAAATGAGTTTTTGGTAATTTGAACTTTTGGCGATTTGGTCTCAGTCAAATGGAATTCTTCCAAATGAGTTCATATGTGTGTATGCGTGTGTGTGTGTGTATGCGTGTGTGTGTGTATGCGTGTGTGTGTGTGTGTGTGTGTGTGTGTGTGTGTGTGTGTGTGTGTGTGTGTGTGTCATTTGCAGCAGAGGCCCGGGGAGAAAAGCTCCACATTCAGTACAGAAAAACACATCGTTGAACAATGTGATACCAATATGATCATCTATACAGAAGCAAAAATAAAATTAACAATAGATAAAAATACAACTTTTGATACAAAAAAAAAATTGACACTAGGTAAAAAAAAAAAATACAGCTTTCGGTACAGAAACAGAAATTGACACTAGATAAGCATTATAACTGACTATAGAGACAGACAGAGACTACTAGAAATTGATTTGTGTAAGATTAGCATGAGCTAATATAGCTATTAGAAACTTGAGCAGAAAATAAAAATTCCTAATATTGTGGAAAAATTGCAGTAGGTATTATTGGATATAAAGCTAACTGGGGTGGTTAGAGACAGTGAAGGTTAGGTAATGCATGGACATAGCCAGGAATTCATGTGTGTGTTTGTGTCGTGTTTTTAAGTGAACAGACGTAATGTTGACAGTCTGCTGTGCATCCTCTGAAGACTAACCTCAGAACATAAAAAAGGAAAATCAAGTGTTTTAGCAGGGGCAAACCCCCCGTGTGCTAATTATATATACTGACTTTAAGATTGCACAATCAACCGAATGATTAAATTACCCTAATCTTGTACACTTGTTGACCTTCCTTTTGTGTCGACCAAACAGATGTCAAGAATTCATCATTTTGTTTAAAATTATGACATCTATCTCACACTTCCACCAAGGAGACAGCACTGTACAGTTAATAGTCGCAGGACAATAGTCGCTTCATTTCTCCTACTGTCTTTAATAATGTAACCCTGCTCAAAAAAGATGAATTGTTTAACAGTGAATCTGCTTAAGTTGCTATGTTTTCAACAGCAGTTCATTTAACAAGTAGTCAGAAACGAAAAGAAACCCTGGAACTGTATCCGTCTTTTTGTTAGCTGTAGTTAACACAGCTGGATCCTTAAACTAACAGCGAATCTGCCCCAAAAAATGTACATCACTAGTAGACACACTTCATTCTATTGTTTAAGCAGAAGGAAAACCCCAAATCCATAGCATGCCATTTTATCTTTGTTAGTCTGTTTGTTAGAAAGTGGTAGCGCAGGTATGAATCAAATTTTGGAGTCTTTTTAATAAAAAAATAAAGTTTGCAAGCAGTACAGTGCTCAGATATGGCACTGAGTAATCCTGACAAAAGACAAGAGCTGCCCATTATGTATAATACTCCACCCAGCATGGGCAGTATTTGAGAATACTGGACCTTCCAGAGGCAGTGAGACCCTTTTCTGCTGATGTGATCAGTGTTAGTATGATCATTGTTAACATGATTCTACCCATACTTCTCACTGCCTTCCACCCTTTTATGTATTTGCTCAGATTTTTCTTTTTTTCTTGACTTGAAAGAACTAATGTTTTACATTCTGCCTCATTTTTTGTCTTTATTCTTGTTGAATAATACTGTGTCCTGCTTACTTCCCCTATTCTGTACGGTAGGTGTGTAATGTGTTATTCTCCTTTATATTCTGTTTGATTGTCTAAAACCGTGTGCTTGTATACACGGTTATCATTGGATATAGCAAGGTTGTGTCCAACTCTACAGATATACAGAGTGACATGGTTAAACAGATTCTTAGGCATCCTAATGTGAAATTTCAGAGCACTTAACTCTCCTGAGGTTAGCAAAAGTGTTCATGCCAAAACACTGTGGTAGATATTAAACAGCAATAAATAAAAGCCATAATAATAATATGCTGCTGGAAAATGTATTGAAATGAGCCCTCTGTTACTATGGAGCTCTGCTTATTCTTCGCGCTTTATTATTTTAGGAGCTAAATCTGGGTATTTGGTGACTTTCCTAAATGGTCACTGAATATTTAGATGGTACATGGTGCACAGTGCATTACCCGAACAAAAATAATCGCATCATCCTTTGCAACCTTCAGATCTGATTTATTTTTTAAGCTGAAGTCTAGTCATGTCTTAGTGTTTCTACAGTTACCCCATTTTCTTCAGCTGAGTTGTCAGTAAGAATGTCACAAGTTGAATGCACAATACACTGAGATTGTCATGCCTTTAGATTGACATGCTATGTTTCCTTGCAGGAGGTATAATTTTCATGGTCAATTGATCTCTTTTTCTTAGCACAAAGCTTTAATGCATTAGGCTTGTCTGCCGTCTGCAGAAAGCTAGTGAACAGAGGTAAGAAAATGACAGTTTGGCTTCTTCTTGCGCTGTTCTTCAACACCACTTACCTCTAAGTAGTTTGAAATAAGAAGGAAACTTAGGAACTTATTCGACTGGGTCACATGTGATATAACTGAGTCTGTGAAAGGTGGTCTTTTTTTCTGTGCATGCAAATTAGAGCGATTCATGCCCTCTTAGACGTTCTTCAGAAGACCCTCTATGGTAGTGTTACTAGGTCTTGCTAGCAGGAAAGCGTTCAGCATTTGCATGCTAAAGGCTTCCAAGTCGTAGAAGAATTTCAATACAAACAGTGGAGGCCAGCATGGTAAAATGCAAGTGCCAGGCCGTAGACTCACTGAGTTCATTTTTATCATATGGTTATCTGGAAAACATGTAAAAGAACATATTTTTTCTTCCTGTTTCTAAATGCAGACATTTTATTTCCTGTGGAGTCCTGTTTTAACTCACAGAACAAAGCATTGTCTGTCGGTTTGTAGGGCTGACCCAATATGATATGTACAGCAGGCTGTATGCTGTACACATGCCCTTCAGAGTTGGCACAGTCACAAAGTGGAGGACTGCAGCTGCCTTGTTTCACCTTTCCCAGTAGGGGTCGCAGCCAAGTGAAGTGCAGATTATCTAAATCAGGGGAGTGTGATAGAACAGCTTGTAGCTAAAATAGGCCCAAGTCATTAGCACAAGAGTGCTGATTTAAAAGGTTTTTCATTATTTCTCCGTGGGGATTTTCAGACTTCATTAGGATTCATTTTCTGGTTCATATTAACAGTTGTGTGCTAAAATTCTACCATTTGAGCAGGACTGTTAATCAGAAAGGGTGGGAGGAGGTCCCCCATCTTTAGAAGTGAAAATATGCATAGCCAGCTCTGTTTTTTCCATGTTGTTAAATAGACTTTGCCTCTTCCAGAGTCGGCACAGGTGTTTGTTAATACCCAAATTGCCTTTCACTGGTTATTTGGCATTTTACTTGAAAGGAAATTTTTATCAGCCACTGTTCAGAAAAAAACAGCAGTTGATTTATGGAAATGCCGCAGTGGTAAACTGCTGCAGTACCCAGATTAAAAACACCAGTATGTCAGCTGTGTAAGCGGATTGGCAGGCTGCCAGGCATTTGGCCAGTCATTGCAAAATTTTAAAAAATGCTCTCAAGGCATCCCAAGTTCTGCAGAGTTTGTAACCCATGAAAAGTTAAAGTAATGCACACACACACACACACACACACACACACACACACACACGAAAACAGCAGAATTAGTGAAAACTGGATGATCTGCCTAGCTGATTATTTTGTTAAATGTTCTGTCTTGTCTGTATTAACTGAATGCCAGAGTTATCACATTTTGGTTAGGATATGTGTGTTAAACATAATGTAAATTTGTTGGTGGGGGTTATGAATATTTGAAAGTATAAATAGACTGTGACTTAACTGTATCCCCTAGAGAAAATTATTTTATTTTAAGAGCAGTAAAATGACGCTGAACGTGTAAGCACAAATTAGAGGACTTTGAGTTGCAACCAAAGGTATGTTGTGCATTTGCTATCTGCCTGTCTCGCCTAGCTTTTCTTGCTATGAACTGACTTGAAAGTCTCAATTTACCATCAGTATCCATGAGCAGGTACTGTGGGTATGCTTGCTTCTGCCTTTTTCATGCAAAAAATAGGCTGTCTGAATGAGAGGTATACGAATGGCTGCTAGTGAAATCTTTTGCACAAAAGCAAGAAAGTTAGCCACATTGTTAATAAGGGCAGGGATTGTAAAACTCCATCCAGAACCTTGCACCTAACAAAAAGGGTGTTTCAGAATAACAAAGTATTAAGAACTGCTCAAGTCATTGTAGTGCATCAGTCATTATGGAGAGCTTATTCATGGAAACAGAAATGGTTAGGGGAGAATACATCATATTTTGAAAAGACTAAGGAATGACTCGTCCCACTTTGCTATTTTCTGGTAGAACTGGTGTTAAAGTAATATTAACTGGTTGGATACAGCTGTTGTGACTTATCAATGATCAAGCTACAATCAAATCTGTGTTATCAGTTTCTGGACATAGTTGCCGTTTTCGTAGTTTTCTGCGTTGTGTTCTCTCAGCTATGTGCCAGCCTTCATTTGTCCCCGGAACTTTCATTCCTTATATGTGTGAGCTGATCACATTGCTCGCTCATCAGCTGACTGTAGTGGACCCACTTGAGCAACGTTCTGTGCCAGAGGCAAAATTTGTGATCACAGGGTTGTATACAATGTGTACCACATTTAGATGTGCACAAATAATTCATTCATGCTCTTCTGAAGAGAGAGAGTAAGCCTAAGGCCTAGCCTTTGTTTCATGTCACAGGTGGGAGTTGGGATCTGAACTGTCATTTAACGAGATAGTACAGCCGCTGATATTCTGTCAGCCCACAAAACAAGAGTGTTCACAGGCAAGTCTGTTTCTGCTGAACAAGAACCAAATAATTCAGATGGCGCAAGGTTTTATTTGTCTTTCTTGTACCTGATGTACTGGCAATTCTGTCTCAAAGTAAACATTGTTGAAGTTGTTAAGTAGCTAGCAAACTCTATCATCCTGTGTCCTGAGACCAATGGGAAGCATGTAGTGGAGCAGCAGGAACCACAGTAGCCTTCTTTTGTAAATTAATCAACTCAGGATATCTGTGAGGCATCCATTTTGGGTAGCTGTTCAGCCTTTTTCCAGACATTACAAACTAAATCTTAATCGGGAAGCAGGGCAGACTTTTTCATTTAGAACCCACTGTTGTCATAATCTAAAACAACTGGGCTGGCTGGAATTCCATAATCAGCTTCTCTTTTACCAGCTTACTATCACACAAAAGATCCTCCCATCATCCTAGTAACACACCTATACTTACTAGCCTGGTTACCCCTACATAAATCTATCTACCCTACGCTCAGCAAAGAAATTGCAAGTATCTTTACTTAAGTCCCACAGTATAGCTGGGGACTGTCTGTTTTCCAACTCCATGGGGAAAACCTGGAACATTCTCCCAAAAGAACTCTCATCTCTGTCCTCTACACCACTCTTCAAGAAGCAGCTCAAAGAATACTTTAAAAATAACTGGCTATGTCCATGCACTAACCCAGATTAATCACTTTGTCCTTCATACTTTGTCTAGCTTATCTCACTACTGCGTTTGCTATGCATTCTTTCCTACTAACCTCTGAACGAATGTATTTTGCTATCAGGTAACAAAGTTATGTACTAGATAGAGTACCATAGAAGGTACTATAGTAGTTTGTCCTTTTCTAGCAAACTCTCTATTAAATAGTATGTATTTGTCTATACCTCTTGTTTATTTTATTTCTCCATTTGTCTTGTAAACTTTTGTTTGATTTATTGATGTTTACCTATCATCTAAATAACTTGTATTGGCTTGCCTTAAATACATATTGTATCTATATGTCTAGTAACTGTTAGTGGAGCTTTTCTCCCCAGGCCTCTACTGAAAATGGACATGTATCCAGTTGGACTAGCCCGGTCAACAAATGTAAAATAAATAGCTGTCCTGCAAGGCATGTTATGATCTCTTCCCCATGGGGGTGGCTACTGCTTTTGTAGTCTTCCCATAGGTAAGGAATTGCAATGCAACAGTGACTCCTAAAATGAACATATTTTGTGCTATGCTCACTGTAACTGTACATGTTTGAGTAGGGTCACTGCTACAGTGTAGGCTGCTGCATTCCTATTTGCTAGTCAGTGTCTTTGGCTTTGGATGAAGTCCAAGTCCATGCTAAGGATGTCTGAACACTCTTGAATTTAGATTGGAAGTGGCTGTCCAACTGCAGCAAATTCCAATAGACAGGAACGTATACTACAGTAGTGACTAATCATTATGGGAAGTATGGCCTTACAACTGTACTTTCCCTCATTCTTTTAATATACAGGCATCAAGAGTGGTAACTACTTTAGTTCTTTGGAGTAAAGGTTTAGAGCTGTGTATGTGATGCAGGTGAGTCGAGTTCTGTTAGTGGCTTGGATTCTTGTAGGTGCTGGCTGGGGTGGGGGAGGGAGGGAGTGGTGATTGCCAGCTCACCTGTGTGGGGACAGCAGGTGGCTTACTACATGGTTGACAACTTAGCAAGCACACTGGTGTTGCACCCAATGAGCCCAAGCCTACCAAACCCATACTTTCTGAACACATATCTCCTTGGAAAAACAGTAGTAGCAGGGTTTCAAAGAACTGCTAAAGGATGACAGGGTCCTCACAAAGAGGAAAGAGCATGATGCCCTGCAGGACCAGCTGGCTATGCCACTTCCTGCCACCAGACTCTTGGCTGGGAATGGGTGTAGGGCATTTGGATTCCTGCACAGTAACAAATGGGCTGTGTAGGTCTGTTGTGTAGCCCAGGAATGTCTGGCTTCCATCCCTCCATAATGAGATGAATAGGCTGACTGGGTGTTCATTGGTGAGCCATCAGGTGAGGTCTTGCTGAGAGGAGAAAAGAAAAATGTGGCAACAGTGCTGCTGCTGTTCCAGATGTAGTCCTGCTTTGCTTAACCTTGTTTATTCTGTAAGTATACATCATTTCTGTGCCATCTCATGCCTTTATAGTACACCAGTACCGTTATGTCTTTGTAGTGTCACATGACAGTCTGCCCTCATTCAGATCATACGATATGTAGAAATAATAGGATACTATGATAGGCGCAGATGTGTTGCTTGTAATACTGTTCTTCATTTCCTAATAACTGTTAGGTTTGTGCACTAGTTCAGCTGTAAAGCATGTGTTGAAGCACAGGGTAAGGCAGATTTCTGTGTACCAAGCCTTAATTTTGTGCACCACTGCTTGTTCTTTTGCATTACAGCTTTGAAGGCAACACTTACTCTTAGCTGTCTTCTATAGCTGACTTGTAAAGCAAATACACTTTTCTGGTGTCAAAAGTGGCACAGAAGTGTTGTTGCAATAGCTAGATTTCTTGCGTATGTTTTCATTGTGTAGTTTTTATTTATTAAAATAATTTTTCCTCTGCAGTCACCATTAAAAAAAGGAAATGACAACAGAATGATTACTAGCTCCAATAAACTGCTGCAAGAGAATCTTATTAATTTCATGAATGAGTTATGATTGTGTTTCGGTCTTTTTGTGGATCAGTGCTGCTGCCAGCTTTGTCTTGCTGAATTGACATAAAATGAGGTGTCTCTACTAAAAACTGTGGAAATGAGGTTATTCTAAAGCAGTGGTGCTGGGAATGAAAGGGCAGATATCTATCCTGCCTGTGAACAGCTGCCTGATGTTATTAGCTCTTTGTATACACTGTCTCTTTCTGCTGTGGCTTGCTATTCTGGACAAAGCTACTCATGTAGAACTAATGCTTTCTACCAGATAAACAGCTCAGAGGATTTTTTAGCATGTGTTCATGCTGTTGACTAAGCAGAAATAAAGCAAGCAGGATAAAAGAAAAAAGACTTTACTCTGTGCTACTGTTAACATAATAACTGATTTCCCTGGCGTTTCTTGCTCTGTCTTATGATTGACATCATAAATTCAGCAGCTTCTCTGTATCAGCTTAACTGGGCCCTGAACAAGCAGGACCAAATCAATGGTTTTATGACATTAAATGAACTGCATTTTTGTGCTGTAAAACCAGTATGACACTGGGCTGTAATGCCTTTGTCAGTGCAATGTCCTGCTGTTGTTCAGGGGTTACAAGGAGTTTATTAACAGGATTGCATGATTGTGTTTTGATTTTTAGAAATCCTAATGGGGTTCTTCAATTTGCTGTGTTGCAAAGTGCTAAGACAGTCTTGTGTACAAGATCACTTGGAAGTTACCTGCTGCAGTGATAAAGGAGCAAATGTGCATCACTATTCATGCTCTGGTAACTTGTGTTTAGTTTGCAGTTATAGCAGCAGTACACACATCTCTCAATTCTCCAGATTTTATAGAATGTTCAGATTTCTGCTTCATATTTTGGCCCATTCTTCATAAAATGCGTTGTTTCTGGCAAATCTGTGAGGATTGAAGTCACTACATGATGACCATCATTTGAGTTTCAGGCTTCATATCCTTTTTATTCTAGCAACATTCTAAGGTTATAATAACAATATTTAAAACTTGTCCCTTTTTTGGTCCTTTGCCCCCCCCCCCAATTACTTGTGTCTTTGTCCAGATTTCTTGTGCTAACAGGTTGAGAGGTATGAGTACATAACACTTGCCAGTTTATAATGCAGGCCATATGAAGCTGAAAACTACACTTTTTTTTAACAAGGTTTCATGCTGTTTTATGGTAGGGGATCAGTGAAAAGACTGCTGAGCAGAAAGGTTGCAAGAAATGTTCAGACTTTTACTGCAGCTTCTTGCCTTAATTTCAAGTTTGTCAGCATAGCCCCCCCCCCCCCCCCAACACTGAAAATATACCCAAGTTACTTTGGGTTACCATCTGCAGATCCATGTCATGAAGCTTTCTTTACCATGTATATCTGTTCAAATCTGATTCATGGCAATCCTAAGGAGTATCACCCACCACCGTGGTTTTGTCTCCTTTGCATATTTCCATGAGTTTTATTCCTGATGTGAGAGCATTATTATACAGTGGTACCCCTCAAACTTCTAGTCTTATCTGCTTCCTTAACTCTGGTCGTCATACTGTGCTCCTTGCCCTTAACTTTTCTGTTCATGCATGCTTTTTCTGGTACCGGATTATTTCCTGTTTCTGGTTGTTCTGTCATGAGATTGAGAAGCTTCTCTCTTTCTGCCTTTCAGATTGGATGAGTAGTCACTGAATGTTTATGTGGTCCTGCCAGAATGTGGCCAGGTTTAGCAGCTTCCACTTGTGTTTACCATAGACGTTTTTGCCATTGGTGGACGAAGTTTTATGCATCATTTATCCCATCTACCCTTGAAGAAAAAGGTATCCATTCACAGCATTCACCCAGTGCTAATGCACTTGCTGGACACACTGGCAAAATCCATTGAAACTGTGGAGCTAGAACAGTTATATCCCTAGTCTTATCCCATGTCAGGAGTGATGGCTGATGTTCTTCGTGTTTCACTGTTGCAGTCATCACACTTGGATTATCTGCCTGCAGGTAGCCCTCAGTCGGCCTGAATACCAGATTCTTGGGATTTCTGCATCGGATGCTGTCGCCTCTTCCATGACATCAGGTCATCAGGGGTATAAAACATGCAGCTGATGCCATTACATCAGTCTTTCTTGCCAAGGAGGAGTCTGAAGCAGAAGCAGTTCACAAGTGCCGGTCGGTCACTACCTGAAATTTTCGTTTTTCGAGTTTCAAACCTGAATTCTTCTAAAGCTACGCACCCCGTTGGGGATTCTTTTTTCTTGCTCTAACCGATGTCAGAAAAAGTTAACAATTGTCTTGCCTGTGGAAAGCAAATACCTCATAGAGATTTTCATTCTTACTGCGTCGCCTGTTTAGGCACAGACCACAATGTCCCTCTCTGTCGGTTTTCTGCCTTGTTTAACGCTTGAGCCATTCGTCAGGCTATTTTTGTAGCTAAATTCTTTCGCTCTCTTTCTCCGTATTCCGAAATGGGTTCGGTAAGCCATCAACCTACCTATCTTCTGAAAAAGCGCAAAGTTAGACAGACCACATAGGTCAAAAACTGCCGACGCTTCCGTTAAGCTAGTTGCCAGTCCACTGGTACTCAGTGAGGAGCCTTTGCAGCCCCTTATGCCTGCTTCTACAGATTCACAGGCCTCTGCTGAGACCCATTCGGAGTCTGGTATGCTGCGAGATGCTTCGACTATGAAACCTACGGATGTCTCTACCTTGGATGGGTCCAGAGCCACTGTGCAGGCAGCAGCTTCTGAGGGTGTATTCTGAACTACCAATATTCATATTAAACCAACAACTTCTTTTTTTAACTAAAACTACCGAGTTTCTCAGGCTCAGAGTTCACACTACTCCTAGAAAACGGACATCCAAAGTGCATACTTAAGCTCCTGTGCCACAAAAAATGCTTAGAATGGCTGAAGACCTTATTACTCTAATTAGGGGAAGCCACTCTTACCCTGCTAAAAGACAAAAAACTGAATTTCCTTCTGATTCTACAGACCAGGAGTCCGATGACTCTGAACCTTCTGATTACCAGGACATACTCTTATCTACCTATGGAGGATTCAGATGCAGAGGAATCCATTCCTTCTGCCTCACCCTCCAGAGGATTTTTCTTTTTGTGAAACCTTGCATACCTTAAGAGAGTATTTCCGCTGGGAATGCCATGACTATCCTCAGTCCAAAAAGAGACTCAAGGGAATTTTTAGATTTGCCTCAGCACAGGCGTCTAGCTATACACCCTGTCCTGGATATTGTAGATGATGTCTTCATGGAATCCAGTCTTACTCCTGACACTTTACCATCAACTCCTAGAAAGCCTGGCAGGTACTATAGAGTACCTGACTCTCACAAATTTCTCTTTAAGAATCCTACTGTGGATCCAGAGACCATTTCCCAGGGACCTAAAGGCATTAAGGCTACTACAGCCAAAAACACTACCCCTTCAGACAGGGATTCTAGAGCTTTAGACAGATGAGGTAAGAAGGTATATACCTCTGCAGCTCTTGCCATCAGGGCTTTGAATTGCCAGTTTCACATGTTGAAGTACCAGAAACATATTATGGAACTAATTAAACAAAAAATGGTGTTACTTCCAGATTGTGCAGAAAGTTAAGATGTGCAAGAGTTAATGCATTCTGCAAACCAAGTTAGTAAGCATACTCTGCAGTGTGGGTTTGATGCCTTGGAAGCATCTTGCAGGGCTGCTGTCACTGGATCTGTACTGAGAAGGCATGCTTGGCTGAAGGAACAAGTCTTGCCAGACCATGTCAAAGCAAAATTTCTAGATGCTCCATTAAATCAGGATGGTTTATTTGGCACAAAAGCAGAAGACTTTCTTAAAAAGATGGAAGAAAAAGCTAAATCTATGCAAACTGTCAAAGATTTCTTACAGGTACAGCCACCTAGATTCAGTAGGCATTGGCCTTCAAAAAAACTGGTCCTTTCAAGTTCCTCCCAGGCCTTCTCAGTCCAAACCCAGAGGAAGCAGACCTCCAAGACTACAGTCTCAGGGTATGCAGAGATCTAAACAAAGGAGTGTTCCCACCTCAAAAACAAGGAGTGGTAAGCCACCCCCTTATGGAAAAAGTTCACAATGACTTTCCAGTTATCCTTCCCAGCCATATCCAAGTACTTGCACCCCTAGGAGGAAAACTCGCCCTTCATGCAAAAAACTGGATGTCCATTACTCAGGACCGATGGGTTCTAAACATTGTATCCCAGGGATACAGATTCTGCTTCCACTCACTGCCAACCCCATTCGGGTTGCCAGACCTTCCTCCAAACCAGTGGACAGAGGCTCAAAAGCAAGTACTTTCCCTTCTCCATATCAGGGCTATTCAACTTGTTCCAGTAGAACAAAAGGGGAACAGGGTTTCTACTCCAGACTGTTCCTGGTGTATAGAAAAGAGAGCTCTTGGTGCCCTATCCTGGATCTATTAATTCTCAACATCTTTCTGGTGGTCCCAAAATTCAGAATGCTTACACTGCAACAACTTCTTCCTATGCTAGCCAAGGATGCCTGGTTAGTCACCCTAGACTTAAAAGAAGCTTATCTGCACATCCCCATAAGGGAGTCTTGCAGGAAATATCTACATTTCACGGCAGGCTGTATGCACTGTCAGTTCTCTGCACTTCCCTTTGGCTTATCTACTGCACCCAGAGTGTTCACAAAGTGCCTGGCTCCAACCATTGTATACTGCAGGCAGAGAAATATTCAAATTTACCCATACTTGGACGACTGCCTGATTCAGGCGGACAGTCAGGAATTGCTACCTCAGCACCTGGCATTTGTAAAAAGACTTCTAACTTCACTGGAATACCCCATCAAGGAAAATAAATCACAGCTGGTGCCCAGCCAACAAATTGTATTCCTGGGAACAAGCTTGAACACAACTTTCCAGATGGCATTCCTCACTCCAGAAAAGCAGATCCATTTGACAAAGCTGTTTCAAACTAATGGCCACCAAAACCCAGCTATCTGCAAGGAAAATACTGCAAGCCCTAAGGTTCATGATCTCATGCATTCTGGTAATTCCATATGCAAGACTGCATATGAGGAAATTTTAGTGGTACTTAAAAAGTCTCTGATGTCAACATTCTCAGGACCTGCAACCACAACAAGGGACTTCTTTCACTCAACCCCTCACTGTCCAAACCCTGACAGCAGATGCATCAGACTGTGCATGGCGGGAAAATGCATTTAAGGCAAATGGAGCCCAGACAAATTCCCCTGTATATCAATCAAAAAAAGATGCTAGCTCTGACAACCTTCAAATACCTTATCCTTCCAGGACAACTCCTGATAAAGACAGACAACACCGCAGTTATGTTGTACATAAACAGGGGGGATCTCATTCTTGCACACACTGCAGGTTAGCCATGGGCCTGTGGAACACAGCCTTGAGCAACCAAGTGCACCTACAAGCTCAATTCCTGCCAGGTAAGCAGAATTCACTGGCAGATGACTTGAGCAGAAATCTGCTGGACCCTCACAAATGGAAACTGGACCCCAACTCATTCAAACTTCTAACCCTGAGGTGGGGAACACCAGAGATGGACCTTTTTGCCTTCCCCCAAAACCACCAATTGAGCAAATTTTGCACCAGGAACCCTCACAGCAGAGCCTGGATGGTGGATGATTTATCCTTTACATGGGAAAACCTCTCAATTTATGCCTTTCCTCCTCTGCCCCTCCTCTCAAAAGTACTACTCAAGATCAAAAAGGACAGGCCAAGGGCAATCCTTATTGCACAGAGACTGGCCACGCCAGCACTGGTACCCACTCCTACGCAGTCTGACAGCAGTGCCACCCTGGCACCTACATTAGACACCTTCCCTGCTGTCTTAGCAGGAGGGACAGATTTTGCATCCACAGCTTCAAACCCTAAACCTTGTAACCTGGCTTATCCCCTGAATACACCACCAGCATCCCTCAGCAAACAGGTGCTGGACATCATCCTTGAGGCCAGAAGGCCTAGTACTAGGAAATCTTATGCTGAAAAGTGGAAAAGATATTGTTCTTGGAGTAAGTCTCAAGGAAAGGACACAGCTGTGCCAACCTTACCTCAAATCCTTGATTACCGAGCAGAGCTGCTTCACAGAGGCCTATCCTTCTCATCCATTAAGATTCATGCCTCTGCCATCTCCGCTCATAATACTGAGCCACCTCTCTTTTCTCATCCTCTCATCAAGCAGTTCCTGAGAGGAGCTAACAATTTAAAGCCCCCTAGGAGAGCCCCCGCCCCGGCCTGGGACCTTAACTTTGTACTGGAGAAGCTCACACTTTCCCCTTTTGAACCTGCTGCTTCAGCAGAGTTAAAATTCCCCTCTTGGAAAACGGCCTTACTTCTAGCTATTACTTCAGCAAGAAAGACTGTCTGAGTTACAGGCACTAATGGCTGTGGAGCCCTTCATTATTTTCCATGCTGACAGGGTTTCCCTCAGGACTAACCCATCCTTTATGCCCAAGGTGGTATCCAGTGTGGCTTTAAACCAATCCATCCATTTGCCAGTCTTTTTCCTTAATCCTCAGAATAAAGGGGAAAGGATCCTGCATGCCTTGGATGTGCACAGACAGCTCAGGTTCTACCTTGACAGGGCTAAGCCTTTCACAAAATCTGACCAGCTGCTAGTCAGCTTTGCTACAGGGGTAGAGGGCAAGGCCATTTTGAAGCAAACCATTTCCAAATGGGTAGCACACTGCATCTATTTCTGCTACAAGCACCATGGAAAACTTACCCATCAGGGCATCAGAACTCATTCCACTAGAGCTACTTGAACCTCTACAGCATTTCTCTGAGAAGTCTCTGCCGGGGACATCCTTGAAGCTGCATCCTGGAATTCTGTACACACCTTCACCAAGCATTACCACTTACCTGTTTTTTCTAAATCCAGAGCTGGATTTGCTACAGCAGTCTTACAAGGCCTGCTAGCCAGCCCTAACACTTCTTGACTGCCTCCACCCACCCTCAGCTTTGGGAATCAACCCAAGTGTGATGACTGCAACAGTGAAACACAAAAAACATAGTACAGTTGTGTACACTTACCGTAAATGTAGATGTTCAAGTGTATTCACTGTTGCAGTCCTGGTTTCCCTCCCTCCCTCCAGCCCCCTGGCTTTCTCTATCCTTTCTACCTATCCTCTTTATGGCCATCTTTTGTGGCAGGGGTATTACTTTTTACTGGAGGTGTTCCACACCATGTAATAGCTTCCTATTGTGGGGGCTCCTGACATCTGGGGCAAGAAAAACTGATGTAATGGCATTGGCTGCATGTTTTATACCCCTGATGACCTGACGTCATGAAAGAGGCGACAGCATCCAACGCAGAAATACCAAGACTCTGGTATTCGGGCCGACTGAGGGCTACCTGCAGGCAGATAACCCAAGTGTGATGACTGCAACAGTGAATACACTCGAACATCTACATTTATGGTAAGTGTACACAACTGTACTATCTAGAGACAACACGTGGGATTAGCAGTAGGGGTCCGAGGTACTGTAACTGTTAACTGGATCTGTCTTACAGCTCTGTAAGATTGAAGTCCATTTGGCCTGCCCCATCTTTTATTTTTACTTATTTTTTATACATTTGCTTTGTGCTTGCTCACCATCAGGGCATCCTGTATAAGCTCATCACAGAGGCAAAAACTGACCATAGAGGCCATCATCTAGGCAGCCAGAGAAATGTTTTTTTTGCCAATATCAGCACCCTGGTAATGACAGTGTTTCTACTAAGGCCTTAACCCTGCCTCTGGCGGCAGATATGAGCATCTGTGTTACATAGGGGATGCCCTGCACCTTCCCTCTTTTATGTGAGATATATGCCTTTCAGCTTGTTAGTGCAGGAATTCTGGACAAAACCTGAATAATCTAAAGGACAAAGGCCCAGAAATGGGAACATTTTTTAAATATTTTCAATTATAAAGTTGGAAAGTTGATAGAGTAAAAGATTTTGCATTAGCATGCTTTTTATGATGCACATGAAGTTTGAAAATCAAATTCCTGTTATTGTTTTGTAACTTCAGCCCTCAATGACCTGCTATAAAGCAACAGATTTTATGAGGAACAGAACAAAAAAAAAAAAAATCTGGGCATTCTGTAAAAATACAGACAGTTGAGAGGTACTCACTTCCTTGGTCCTGGCTTTTAGTTGCACAAGCCTCCACATCTGGAGTGGCAGTTGACCAACCAAAGCCACCAATTTTTTTCACCTGCTTCCCTGAGTGGTTTAGCAGGCATCAGCAACAGTACAGCAAGTATCAATTTTCCCTTGGCTAGTTATTTTTTTCTCACCCCCTTCTCATTACACTGTCAAAAAGCCAGGATGAGGTGCCAGTTCCAGTGGCCATAGAGGGATAAAGCCGTGACTTTGGCCCTGATGACCTGGGATTGATTAGTTCCTTAGGCAACTTACAGAGCCGGCAGGGAGGATGGACATGTTTATCTTGGGGAAGGGGGGATCCAGCTTTGTACTAATTATTCCATTGGAGGGGTGGCAAAGAAGCAAATAACCTGGTGCGCAGGAGCTAGGCTAACTGAGCCACCAGTAGATGGCAGCCTTCAAGTTGGGTGTGCAAGCAGTATGCATTCACATGGAGAAGATATTGTGAGCCTCTGTGGTAATGAAGACCATGCCTCCCTCCACCCAAGGCTGACGTTAAGCCATCAGAGATGTTCTCAGTTGCCAGGATGCTGATTAGGGCACACAACACCCTCACAGCTGTCAGAATGATGCTCTCTCTCTCTCTCTCTCTGGACAACTATTGCCCAAGTGCTGAGGGAAGTCCCTGTGAACAAGAAATGTATGGGCAATGCCAAGTGGGAGGGAGACTTGATTGTTGGAAGTGGTAAAAGTAACATTAAAAAGTAAAGGAGGAGGGAAGTAACCTTAGCCTGAGCTTGGTGTCCTATCAAATTTGGCAAAATCTTCCTTTTAGGTTCTAGAGTTTGTTGGGCACACAGCTGAGTTGTCTTCAGGTTGCTGTTGCTTTGCATTTCAGCTGCTTCAGAATGCCTGACTAGCTAGAAAATCAGCATAACTGGTTCTAATCATTGTGGCAGTTATTTCTACTGTGCTTTTGGCACGGTTATATGTAAAGCATCTGCCTAAACTGGACATGTTTGCCCCTGATTTTGCAGGAATTTACAGAATGTGTCTGAGGAAACTGGGGAGGAAGGTATTGCAGTCACTCCTGAAACTGAACCATGCAGGAGTGTGCGAAGCTGCAGTAATGAAGATGCCACAACATTGGACCATATAGCTAGAGAAATGGAATTCCAGAATACAGATATCTTCCATCATATAAGGCTCTTGCATGGCTTCATGTGGAACGTTTCTTCCAGTTTTCGCTAGTGTGGCCTTGTGAAATGCTGCTTCCAGTTTTGGAGTTATTCTGGGGAAAAGAAAGACTACTGGTACGGGGGGTGCAGAGGAGAGCATCGCAAATAGTAAGGAGAATGAAAATCCTAGATCATGAGTAAAGCCTGGGAGTGCTCGATACATGGACGCTGGAAGGGTTGTAGGTAGGAGGAGCTGAATTCAGGAAAACAGAAGGGGGTTATGGGTGGCAAGTAGAGGGGCAAAATTCAGGATGAACACAGTGTGGTGCTGCTTCACATAATTTATAATGCTGGAGAAATGCTTTATAGGAACAGCTTCTGGTAAAAGGACAACAGAAATATTCATGAGCATCAAGTGTAAGTTGTGGCTAATAGGGGGGTGCATTTATTTTTGGAGGAGCTAGCAGCATCAGACTTTTTTGCTAGGTCAGTTAGTAAGATTCTCTCACTAAGCATGAATGTGTCTGTGTATCACTCACCCCTACACTGCTTTCAGCTGAAGGAGTGAGTATGGCATGATCTAGGCCTAAATGACGAAAAGCTACAAGAGTAACAGTTAATGGCAAATAAGGGCACATGGTCCAGCTGTTCTCATTTTTTTTTTACCTTCTTGATGAACTCCTGATCCCGTTATACTTTTAACAAATTAGGCTTATCCATGTTTTCCTCTTCTCACAAGAATGACTTGCTGTTTCTCCAGTGTTTTATTGAAGTCCATCACAGTTCTTGTTAACTCATCTATTATTGTATGAAGTTACAATCAGACAGCATTCTAAAATGTGTTTAGCAACTGATGTCTGATGCTAATTTATGTAGGGATTTGTCTCAGTCTGCAGGAACTGAACAGGTTTCTACTCCATAATGGATACTAGAAAGTTGATGGGAACCTTCGAAACCAGGTCAGCAAAGTGTGAAGTGGCAATTGATCAGAGATTGAGGCATTTCAGACCTAGTAATAGACTGCTGAGGATGTTGTGGGGAAAGTACCAAGGAGCATTACCAGTAGTACAGTAGACATATGTACTGTGTTTACTTCATCTAAAGAAAAGATTAAATGTACCATGAGTGACAGTTCATCAGCTTACTGTTATTACAAATCATAGTAAAATAATGAAAAAGAAACGCACACTTTCTAGAGATGATCTGAAAAGCCCTTGATAAATACTACCTTTGAGTATGTGCAGAAATAAGCCACCTAAACTGATGATGTCTAGGTCAGGTCTTATTTTATTAGTACTGTGCTTTTTGGGAGAAAACAGACTAGGCTGAAAAAAGCAAATCACATCTGTATAGCAAAACAAAGTCACAAATGTACAACAGCCCTCATCTGGCTGTTTTGGGATATAAGTAATAGTGACAGTACAGAATGTTGTATAGTGACTGATAGTGCATAAGTGTCAAAGTACAGTATAGTATTTTTTTCTGATGTATTGCTCTCCATCCAACATTGCCACAACTATCGTCCTTTGCGAAAAGATGTCTTGAGTGCCATTTGTGCTGAAAGATGTATGTATGTATGATTTCAGTACTCAGCAATACTGTGGATTTCATCACTGAAGCATAATTTTCTGCACACTGTAGGGGGGAGAGTAATATTCTTTATTTGCTTTCTTATTTGGTTCTGTGTGTTGGAGTGATGTAGACCCCTCAGCTCAGAAGCATACTTCATTCAAGCCCACAGACAAAACAGTGGGAGATGCTGACTTGAGTAATGTTTGGTCTAAACATGTGCATTACTATTCTTACTGAATTCTTTCCTTTCTGCAGGGTACATTACAGAAGTTTGTTGATGACCTGTTTGAGACGATATTCAGCACTGCACACCGTGGAAGTGCTCTGCCTCTTGCTATTAAGTACATGTTTGACTTTCTCGACGAACAGGCAGATAAACATCAGATTACAGACTCTGATGTCAGGCATACTTGGAAGAGCAACTGGTAAGTGGCTATCATTTCAGAGTTAAGTGTTCTGTTCATTGAGTAGGAAACCTGCAGACCTCGGTAGCCTTTCCTGTTAGCCGTTTTGTATATCTACAGTGGTGACTACCTCTGAACTTACAAGTCTGTCATATTGTGTGCCCACACCAGTGTGACATAGACCGTATTTCTCCTGTAGCCTGCACTGGAGCTGTACAGTGATATCTCAGATCTGCTCCAGGCCTCTTTGAATAGGGCTTCATTAGAGATGCATTTTGTCTTCCAGCTACGAACCTAATCATTCCATCTTTGGCAAGACCTTAATCTGGTCTTTCAGAGTGAGTCCTAAAGTTTCTCTAGAGCCTGAGCTTTAGATATTTGTTTAAACTGAGTTAGTGTCACTAGAAAGTGGGACTCTGTTTACAGTGACTGTTATGACAGCTCAGAGACCCAATCAAGTGTACTCAGCTGGCTTGACCTCATCATTTTTTGTCCAATTTGTTCCAAACTCAAGGCTTCCTTATATCCCCAGAGACAAGGGAGTCAGGTTTGTTACATTCCATAGCATGCTCCCAATCCAGCATTGCATGATGGGTCCAATATATCCATTGTTTAACATTTAAGTGTCAGCACATGCTACCATGAAGTGCTCGAATTGGTACTGATTGTGTGTGTCCCACACTTAGAGTTCATTGTGTACCACAGCTAGCCTTTGTCGTGCACCAGGTGATGCTTATATGTCAAAGAAATACCAGATTGTCCCCCTGAGGTGGTAAAACTTGAATCTGAGACCTCTCAGTTTGTTTTGTCTAGCCTGCATTTAGTTACTCTCAGTAATTGCTGGTGTTGCAGTAAGGAATATAGAATTGTATGGCAGTGGACCTTTTTTTTGACTTGACCTTTTATTTAACCATGATCTCATGAAGATTCCTGTAAAAGTAAATGGTTAATGTAGATATATATGTGATGCTTTCCCGATTTTTAATCTTAAAACGAATTGCCTGGTGATGTAGCTGCATGCATATTTTCCTGTATCTTTTTCATTGTTCCCTTAGGCTGAGATATTCAGTTTCCATTTGCTTACGTGTGTGCATTCATACGTGTGTGTGTGTGTGTGTGTGTGTGTGTAATATCCATTCCTCCATGTGGTTGATGTAGCATTTGTTTGACAGCTGTAGTGTCAATCATACTTGATCAACAAAACAGATGATCGAAGGTGCCAGTGTGAGATTGCTGTAGTAGTGGGAAGGAAATATGTTCTTTTCACTGCTGTTGCGTCATGTCAGAGGTGATATATATAATTGGGGAGGGTAAAAAAACATTGTTTTCTTGCTTTGCATGCTCCAAAGATTTGTCTTGGAGCATGTATGTTTCACTGTCGACATTTTGGTTGTGTTTTTTTTTTTTTTTTGTTTTTGTTTTTGTTTTTGACAATAATCTGTGCTGCAATGTTTTGTGTCATCAATTAACTTACATATACTTATATGTGTGTGTGTGTATATGTATGTGTGTGTGTATATATATATATATATATATATATATATATATATATATATATATATATATATATATATATATATATATAAAATAGGTTATAGATGTGTGCGTGTGTGTGTGTGTGTGTCTGTGTGTGTGTCACACACACAAGTTGTTCATTTTCTCTTTTCCAGGATATTTGCATCCAAAATGTAATTGTTGTGGCTTTTTTGCACCATGACAGAATTATGGCTTGCAAGGCAGATATTCGCTAGATTTGAAACAGACTTGATGCATGGGGTTTAGGCCAGGAAAAGTAGTTTGTTACCATCAGGCAGAGGAAACTGTAGCATAACTGCATTTTTTTTTCTGTTTTTTTGTTTCTAGTCATTGTATTTTATTCTAGCCTAAATGTTTCTAAATAACTCTGCTTAACCATATCTTTTAATGTAAACATTGTACCAATTTTAATTTTAATTTTACTGCATTGTTGTCATTATTGCTGCTTGGAGCTTTTCTCCCCGGGCCTCTACTGAAAATGGACATGTATCCAGTTAGACTTGCCCGGTCAACAAATGTGAAATAAATAAATAAAATTAAATAACCCATAAGGTGCTGGCTGGCGAAAGTACTGTGCTGCTTTGCATAGTAGGGCATAAGGAAGTAGAAGTCTTCTGATGTTGAGCACATGGTTTCATTGTTTCAGAGCATGAAGGGTCCCTAGGTGAGGGAGAAACCTAGCTGTTGTTCATGTGGATAAGTCTGACACTGATTTGTGGCTAACAAGGCCCGTCTACTTTTGACTGTAGCATTCTCTCTCCCATTGATAAGTTTAGTTTTCCAGCACTGCTTACTCTTTAGGCTCTGGTTGGCCAGAAGCATTAAAAAGCATCTGGGAAGACATGGCTGCATACACAGCATTGTTAGGGAGCGGAGCCTGGAGTGCTGCTGTTGCACACAAATGCCATTTGCATTTTTGAATGCAGTGAAACAAAAGGTAATGGGTATTCAGCTGACTGCCCATCCGTAGTTGTTCACTTTAACTGTAATGTAGCAAAATGTTAGCACTTGTGATTTCAGTAGGTAGAAATTAGAGAGAGCAAAATCTTTTGCTGAGAATTGTATGCTTCCAGAGAATGCAGTTTGAAAGCATTGTGTTGTTGAGAAAGAACAAATAGTGTCACAGTTCAGTTTTATGTATGTATGTGTGTCTGTTTAACTCTATTTTTCTTTTGAGAGTTGTGTTACAGCTTTCTTCCTTCATATAAAGTGTTTTGTCTGTTTTTTGTAGCTATTTCTAGTGTTTTGTCTGATTGACCTTTGGAGTTGTGACAGTCAAGATGTTGAGTCATGTCATAAAAAGAGACTTTCTACTTGAAGACATGTCATTTTCAATTTCAGTGTTACTATGTAAGACAAGTTAATATGCTTATTCTGAAGTTGTCCACATTACTTCCTTTTCTTCAGTACATATACAGCATGCATGTGTTGTGTTCATGCAGGCTTTTGCATATCCAGCTTTTCTGTAACAGTGTTATCTGAGCTCAAGAGCCGATGATACTATTCTGGAATGGTTAACGTCTGCAGAAATGCCGCCATTTCTGGTGACATTACCATGACATAAAGTTGTTCCCAGATCTTAGACCATCAGTGGAGTTTGTTCAAAGCTGATAGTGCAGAAATTAAGTAAATCAGATATGTTTTGGAGTATTGTTAACATGCGGACTGTATAAAAATATGAAAGCATCGCCCAGAGTGGTAATTAATTTATTATGCAGAAGTCTCACTTTTTAAATTTTATTTTCAGTCTACCTCTGCGTTTCTGGGTGAATGTGATCAAGAACCCCCAGTTTGTGTTTGATATTCACAAAAACAGTATAACTGATGCCTGTTTATCTGTGGTGGCGCAGACATTTATGGACTCTTGCTCAACATCAGAACACAAACTGGGTAAGGACTCACCGTCCAACAAACTACTCTACGCAAAAGACATTCCCAACTACAAGAGTTGGGTTGAGAGGTGAGTATGTTAAAAACCTTTCTGTCTTTGTTTTCTACGTAATGCCATTGACTACTTTGGCAGCAGTTTTAGTATGAGACCTTTGTTGTGGTCAAAACCATGTCTGGTTATAAGCAGCCGTTAGTTTTTTTTTTTTTTTTTTTTTAATTAAACCACTGTTAAGTGTTAACATAGAAAATATATTCATATATTGTATCAGTCACTCAGCACCTGAATATTTCTAATTTAGAATATGTACTGGTCAAAAGACTGTTATGCATGCCTCATATGTTCATGAAAGAGAAGAGAAATTTCTGCAACATATACATCATGAGTTTTTGTAGAGTGGTTCAAAATTAGATTGTCCTTAGTGAAAGGATCTACTGATTCAGTTCCATATAGTGAATAATATTGCGTGGTTGCGTCGTTAAAGGACAGCTACACTCTATAAACACATTTTCTCTTTCTATCTTGTCTTTTCTTTAAAATGTGATCCTGGTACTGTCGCATATAAACAAAGCACAACTTGCGTGCTGTTCATCACCTCACTTGGATGAAATCTAGTGATATTTTCATTAGAAGTTTGTTTCCCTAGCCACACCTGTGACATAGAGGGATAAATCCCTGATTACAGCTTAGCCGACCCAAGTTTGATTACCAGATCAGGCAGTTGATGTTAGAGATAGGGGACAGATGGGCATGTAGTTAGGTGGACACTCCTCGTGGTAATCTCTGCTGGATGCAGGGGATGTCGTGTTGTGGGCATTGCCCAAAGGTGGAAAAATGGTGGGTCTGGCTGAGTTGCTAAGGAGGTGAGGTAATATGTAGCACTCCCACAGTGCAGGTCTGCCCTCAGACTTAAAAACAAAGCTTGTAGTCGGAAAGCAGGCGAATAATGGGGTAAGCCAAAATTTAAAACAAAAAAAAAACAGGGCTGATGGCGCTGGCCAAAACCTACAGGACACCTTTACCTTCATGACCAGCCTTAGCTGTATTGGCATTAGTTCAGGGGATATGGAGAAGCTGGTAGACCTGGCACAGGCGTGGGACACTATGAAGGAAGGCCATTGGATGATGAGAAGAGTGCTCAAACAAAAAAAAAATGTTTCTTTAGTTCTTATGTTATCATGTCAGCCATCACATTTTAAGGTTTCTAACCCAGGAAAGACCCAGAGGTGTTATAAACCTGTTAAATGCCTGGGGTTTCACATATCTTTTACTGTTTACTTCTTTAACAGTGGTTATTTTTCTTTTCCGCAGGAGCCTTTAACAGCGGTTATTTTTCTTTTCCGCAGGAGCCTTTAACCTGTTGAATCTTTTGGGATTATTTAGTTGTTGTGAGGCTTAAAAGTCAAGGAATCCTGATATAACCGACAGAAAGAGAGTGGGTGCAAAGGAGTCCCGGCAGCTGATCCTTAACTTTACAAAACGTCTTATTTAAGTGTATTATAGCTGAAAAAAAAATCCAAGAGCTTATATTATTATACTTAAAACATGACAAAACAACTGCAGTGTATGTCATTGAAAAACAGTGTGAGAGATTATGAAAGTGAGCAGTAATTCCAAGTATTACTCTTGTAATTCAATGGGAAGATGAGTCTGTTTGAGTGGATAGATCATTATAGTCTTTTCTTTCTGGGTCACTGCATGCAGTGTTGGAAAGAGAAGGCCTAGCTAAGAGCCAGAATTGCAGCTGTATGTTTGAACTTTATAGTCATTTTCAATAGAAGAAAAGAAAAACAAGCACAAGTCTTTGCAGTGCTACCTAAGCATTTAAACTGCATGGAGTATTAGGTCAGGTAAAAAAAAAAAAAAGAGTACATTTGTTTTTCAGATCACGGAGTCCTTTAGCTGATTTACTGGAAATTAAAGCCATCTTTGTGGTTACATACAGTTCTTATAAAGCTGCAGCCACCTGCAATTTAAATGCATTCCAAGTCCTTCATTATCACAACTAGATAGGAGACGGACTTTTATGTTAAGGATCCTTGCCTTGTTCTCACGTGTCTTTACAAACAAAGGAAAATGCAGTACAGCCTGTTTTACCATAATGAACCTTATGCAGTAGTCTCTCTCGTAACACATGCACAAAATTGGGGAAAACCATGATACTTTGAAGGTTTCCATCTGATCTCATTATTCCTGGGATATTACAGTCCCCATGGGGATGGGGGTTGTCATTCAGATCTAGTCTTTCTTGAAATCTGAAATTAGACACACAAAACTACATAATCATTGCAAATAGAGAGAGAGAAGCATAGCTCTTTAAATATTTGGGTTACTGCTCTCCAGTTACCACACATTATGAAGAGTGGTCTCTGCCCTTATAAAAACATTTTACTGCTGCTGGTGGAGAAATTTTGCACATGTTGTCAGCAGATTAATAAAGCCATGGTTTCAATCTAGATGCTGTCTTAATTGCAAGCAGATTTTTATTTCTTCTGAAAGTCTTTAGTGCTCTTAAGCATATTAATTTGAGATAAGACAGTGTCCTGTAGTGCTGTCTGCTGTGTGGTACACAGTTACTCTGTCTTGTGTATTATTGCATTTGGTAAGTTAGCTGTATCCTTCCTGTACCAGAATATTACATCATGAGCTTTTAATGTTCTGTAATTTCTCTTAGACTTTGACCAAAGTTCTGGATTTTCTAGTGCATGGAAGTAGTGGATGTTCTTCGTGTTTCACTGTTGCAGTCATTACATTTGGGTAATCCTGCTGGCAGGTTGCCCTCAGTCGGCCTGAATTCCAAAGTCTTGGATGCTGCGTTGGCTGCTGTCGCCCCTTTCCCTGGCGTCAGGTCGTCAGGGGTATAAAATAAGCAGCCGACGCCATTTTAAGTCTTGCCTCGCACTGCACGAAGCAGAAGCAGTTCGCAAGTGCCGTTCGGCAGACTCCTGAGATTTTCATGTTTGAGTTTCAGACCCGAAGTCTTCAATAAAGCTAAGTACCCCATTGGGGAAACTTTTTTCTTGCTCCAGACCGATGTCAGAAAAAGATAATAATTGCATTTTTGTGGAAAGCAAATACCTCATAAGGACTTTCATTCTTACTGCATTCCTTGCCTAGGCCCTGATCACAACGTTTCTGGTTGTTGGTTTTGTGCTAGATTTAACCAACGCACTGTTAAGCATCGGTATGATTTTGCTTTAAACTATTTTGGACGCCGGTTTAATTATCCAGAAATGTCGTTGGATAGCCGTCCGACTACCAGAGTTCACAAAAAAACACAAGGAAAAGGAGAGAGATAAACAACCGAGGTCCAAAACCGACGACAAAGCTTCTCCTAAGCCGGTCGCCGGTTCTCAGTGAGGCGCTTTCGCAGCCGCTGAAGCCCGCTACTTTAGAGTCACAGGCTGCTACCGACTCCCACGTGGAGTCTGCTGTGCTGCTGGAAACTCAAGGTATTGGAGCCTCGGACACTATTTCCTCAGATGGGTCTGGAGCCACTGAGCAGGCACCGGCTTCTGAGGGTGAATTCAGACCTAAACATCTTTACGTTAAACTGACTTCAGCTTCAAAGGCAAAGACTAAAGCACCTTCTAAAGCAAAGAAACAAACTCAAGAGCCACGTGGACAGGCCTCTATGCCTAAAAACAGACGCTCAAAATGGCCGAAGACTTGATTACCTTGATCAGGGGTTCACATCCCCCTCCTGATAAGAGGCCTAGGCAAGAGACTGACTGAATCTTCATATCAGGTTTCTATTTCTTCTGATCAGGAATATTCTCTTCCCCCTATGAGGATTCTGATGCTGAAAAATCTATACCTTCAGCTTCTCCTCCAGAGGACTATTAGGTTCATAGGTTCATACTAGGCTATCTGCCCTAGAGCATTTATAAGCGTAGCCAGTGTGTGTTTGGCTTTCGCCACCCATTTTAAATTAATTTTGCTATGCCCTTTTTCGAGGTTAGTATACTGTGCCTCTGTCTAACAGTGAAACAGAAGTGATACCCGGAGTAAACCTACGATCTCCCATCCACTCGTCAAGATTCCTCTTGAAGAGAGTCAATGAGCGACTCTGCCTAACCTGGACTGGGATTTTATTCCAGAGTGAAGGGAGCCTCTGGGTTATGAATCTGTCCCTCCAGCATGTCCTATTTATTTCAGTGCTGAGGTTCAAGTCTCTCGAGCGCGTAGCTCGATGGGATTTGGATTTTCTGAGGTGCAGCATGTCCATTAATTCCAGGTTGGACATGGCTTTGTACGTCAGGCACAGATCGCCTCTGAGCAGGCGGTATGCCACTGAGTAGAGCTGGAGTTTCTTTAACCGGGCAGCATATGGCATCTGTTTGAGCCCTTTGATCCTCTTGGTGAGGTACTTTTGGGGTCTTTCCAGTTGCTGCAGGTGTCTGGTAAGGTACATCCCAAAAGGGGCATTGTACTCAATTATGGGCCTGATGAGGGATGAGTAAAGAGGCACGATGACGTCCCCTGATCTATATGTGAATCCCTTCATGATTAGGTGGGCTATATAAAATGTTTTTCTAACCACTTTGGCCATGTGGTTGTCAAATGAGAGATTGCTATCAACTTGGGTCCCCAGGTCCCTAATTACTTCTTCTGTACTTAATGGATTACCACCTATGTGGTAATTTGTGGGCACTTTGTTTTTGCCAAAGGGGATGACTATACACTTTTTGGCATTTAGCTTGAGGCCATGGCTCTGGCACCAGTTGTCTATTTCTATGAGGCCCTTTTGGAGGATGCTTGTGTCGGCTGGGGAGTCGATTATGGCGCCTAGTTTGCAGTCATCTGCGAACTTGGTCAGCCACAGTCCTTCCATGTTGGCCTGTACGTCCGAGAAATATATACCGAACAAGAGCGGTCCCAGGACTGAGCCTTGTGGGATGCCACTTGTAACTGGTTTGGAGTCTGACATAGCTCCAGCAATTCTAACCATGTGGGTTCTGTCCTTGAGCCAGTTTGCAACCTATCTAGTGACATAGGGGTTTATATTTAAGCTGGTGAGCTTATCTATAATGCCCGAGTGGGGTATTGTATCGAAGGCTTTTGCGAGGTCCAGGTAGGCTGTGTGGACCACCTTCCCCTCGTCAATGGCCTTGGTGAATGTTTCAAAGACGTCAACCAGGTTTAAGAGGCAGGATCTGCCCTTAACAAAGCCGAACTGGGTAGGACCCAGTGTCTGTAGGTACCCAATATCTTTATTTATGAGGTCCATGATGATCCTTTCCATAGCTTTGCAGACCAAGCTAGTCAGGCTTGTGGGGCGATAGTTTCCAGGATCCGTTGAGGCACCACCTTTGTGGAGGGGGACCACTGTTGCTGTACGCCACTCTTTGGGTACGTAACCTGTAGTAAGGCTGAGATTGAACAGTAGTTTTATGTTTGGGTTTAGCTCTTCTTGGAGTTCATGTAGGACGCAGCCCGGGACACCGTCTGGTCCCATTGATGCTGTGTTTTTTGCTTTGGAGAGGGCAGCTCTTACCTGAGCATCTGAGATGTCAGGGGGGCAGCACTGTGCTGGGATAGATATTTGCCCTTTTGGTGGGGGGGGGGGGAGAAGTTTGCGCTGAACCTGTCAGCTAGGATGTTGGCAATGTCTGTGGGTTCAGTGTATTTTTTGTCATTTTGGACTAATTCTGAGCATATCTGGGAATTCCCACCCAGGTTCCTAACATAACTAAAGAAAGCCTTGTGATTATCTTTGGTGTCCTGTGCAATTTTTCTCTCGAAGCTGGCCTTAGACGATTTTATGAGTGCCCGTAGTTATTTGCTAATACTGATCAGAGATGCCTTCCCTTTTTGGGATTTTGCTCCATCATGTAGTAGCTTCCTCCTTCTATTGTATAGTTTGTTTATGGCTGGGTTCCACCAGACAGGACGTCTGCCTTTGGAGGATTAGGTCTTGGTTTTATTTGGGATTGCATGATCCATGCATTCCCGAAGGTGTTCATAGAATGCGTTTATAAAGGATTCTGCGGTCTGGGCCGTATTTTCCACAGGCTCGGGGGCTTTGAAGGATTCCACCTCAGTTTTGAGGAGTGTGAAATTTGCTTTAGAGAAGTTTTTCACTGTGGTTTTCTGGGCAGGGGGTGGGGTCGGGATGTGAATATCCAGTGAGATTAGTTTATGGTCTGTTCTTACCAGTGAGGGATGCACTTCTGGTCTGGAGCATAGAGTCCCCATGTTGGTGATGATCAAGTCCAGTATGTTTCCCCCTCTTGTGAGAGTGGTAACAAGTTGTTCCATAGCATTTGAGTTTATAAATTCTAGGAACCTTTGGGCTAGGGTGTTGGAGCTAGAGTAATGCTCCCAGTCTATGTTTGGGTAGTTGAAGTCACCCAGTATAATGGTGTTTGGAGAGACCTACATATTTTCCAGTGTTCTCAGGAAGGCCGAGTGGGGTTCCTGGGTTTGGGAGGGTGGTCTGTAGCTGCCTATAAACTGGAAGGCAGTTTTACCCACTGTTAGTTGCACATGGATAGTCTCTGATGCTTTGTGCTGTGCCACCAACCTGGAGGTGTGGGTATCTTTGACGAATATTGATACTCCCCCTCCTTTTGTGGTTCGGTCCAAGTTTTGGGGCTGAAAAGCATGGTATGAGGTATAACCTGGTAGTGCTGGGGTGCTCTCTGGAGCCTTGAACCAGGTTTCTGTTACTGCACAGATATCGATGTTGTCCATGCTAAGAAGAGTTTTGAGTGCATGCATCTTGAGGTTTAGACTTCTGGCGTTGAGTAGCACTACTCTTAGTTTCTTATCCCTTGTGATACCTATGGAGGTGGGTTTGTCTTTTGAGCCTTGCCTAAAAAAGGCACTATGGGGGTAGCAAGAGCCTTTGCCAATATCCGAAAGCCCAGGGGTGATAGGTGCAAGCCGTCCCTAGCGAAGCATCGTGGCTTGTCGAGCATGTCATCCCAGGCTGACAGGCATTGGATCCCCTTTGAATGACACCAATACTTAAGCCAATTGTTGAAATTGATCATCTTGTCTTCATATTGTGGCATCATTCTTGGTGAGGGTAAGAAGCTACTCAAGGTCAGGGTCATACCAGCCTGGGCTACATGCTCAGAGAACTCCTCTGTCTCTTTTCATGTAGTCCAGGGAGGTGCATCTCAGGTCATTCACACCAGCATGGACAATGACTGAGTCATATTTGTACTTGCCTTGGAGTGACCTGAGTGCTTGTGTTATGTGGCGGATCCTAGCGCCTGACAGGCAGCTCACCATGACCTTCTCCTTGTTCAGCCTGGTGAGCGGGACGTCAGTGTGCCTGACGATAGTCACCCATTACAAGTGTATCAGGTGTGTTGTTTAGCCTTAAGGGCTGTGACTGTTCGGCACACTGACTTTGTGAGCTATGTGTTGCACGTGTTTTGTTTTGGGGTAGCGGTTGCTTGGGTGTCTGCTTTGGAGGTCTCTGCTGCTTAGGCAAATTTTTATTTAGAGCCTCCAAGTATGTTTTTGTGTGTTTATGTGTTTAGTTTGCTGTCGTGGTAGGTCTATGTGAGACTGGAATTGTAGTGAGTGTGGTTTCCTTCTCCTCCTGACTGGTTACGCCAATACTAAGTTGAGAGAGCTTAGCCTCCAGTTTAGCTATATGGTTGCATCTCTCACATGTGTTGGAATTTGTTGGGAGGAGGAGAGGGTTGTATGTGTACATGAGGCAGTTGTAACATTGCCTCAAGATTCCCAAATTCACCAGCTGGACCGGAGAGGAGATTGACAACTGACCTTTGGACATTCTAGAATAGTATTGGGAATTCCTTTATAATTGAAAAAAAGGCCAATGGGGAACAAGGTACTCAAGGGGAGTTTGTGAGGGTGTAGTGCTTTTAATTTTTTAGTGATGACTTATATAATTTCTTTAGTGAGCAAGTGCCAGGTAACTTAAATGCAATGTGTTACAGGTAACTTAAATGCAAAAACGACAAACAGTAACTTTCTTTCAAGTGAAACAAGGAAATAAGTACAGTAAGCAATGCAGATATCACTAGGGATCCACAGAAGTGCTGAAAAGCTGTATTTTAGGTGGAATTAGCATTTCAGGGAAATAACAAGCAAACAAACAACAAGCATACAAACAAAGCTAGATTCAGCAGGCCTGGATGTTGTCTATGCTACAGCAAACAAGGTGTACCAATTTTAGTAAGAAACAGTTCAAGTATGCAGGCACTATAAGCCTTTAACAAGATATTCCCAGCTCAGAAGGGCAGAGTCCAGCCTCTCCTCCCACAAGAGTGCAGACCACAAACCTTCTTAATGTAAAATAACTGGCCTGAAGCCCAAGTGCTTAAACCAGAACTATTACACTTTTAGAATAACAGACACTGAGCCCTCAATCAGCAGTTCCCAACTTAGAAGGATGTAAGCTACCTGTCCTGCCACCACAGTTTCTTTTGGGGAAACCTTGCATACCATGAGGGAGCATTTCCACTGGGAGAGCCAAGATTTTTCAGAATCTAAAAAGAGGTTCAGGGATTTCCTTTTACTTCCTCAACACAGGCCTCTAGCCATTCCACCTGACATTGTAGATGATGTGTTTTCGGTGTCTAGTCTGACCCCTGACTCCTTACCTCCAGCTCCTGTTAAGCCTGACAGGTATTACAGGGTTCCTGACTCTCATAAATTCCTTTTTAAAAACCCTGCTGCTGACCCAGAAACTATTTCACAGGGTCCCAAAGGAGTTGAAGACTTCCGCTGCAAAAAACCGTGCCCCCTCTGACAGGGATTCTAAGACACTGGATAGATGAGGAAAAAAGGTTTACACATCTGCTACCTTGGCTATAAGGGCCTTACACTGTCAGTTTCACATGCTCAAATATCAGCAACATGTCATGGTATTGATTAAACAGAAAATGTTAAACTCTGAATGTGCAGAAAACAAGGAAATGCAGGATTTATTGCATGCAGCTGAACAAGTTGGAAAGCATACTTTGCAATGTGGTTTTGATTCTTTGGAGGCCTCCTGCAGGGCCGCAGTTACGGGTTCTGTAATTAGGAGGCATGCCTGGTTAAAGGAACAAAATCTGCCTGATCATGTTAAGGTTAAATTGTTAGATGCACCTTTACAGCATGATACTTTGTTTGATGTTAAGGCAGAGGACAAACCTAAATCTATGCAAACTGTCAAAGATTTTTTACAGATGCAGCCACCTAGGTTTAGTAGACACTGGCCTACAAATAATTGGTCCTTTCCTGTGTCAGACAGACCTCAAAGGGGCAGATCCAGATGCCCTAGAGGCAGATCCCAGGTGCAAGGTTCATGTAGGTCAAAGGAATGGGGTGCTTCTACCTCCAAAGTTGGAGAAGACAAATTACAACCATACAGGAAACAGTCCCAATGACTTCCCCCTGCTGGCACCAAGCACTTATGCCCTGGCAGCAACCTTAGGGTGAAAATTAGCACTTTTTTCTCAAAATTGGCACATTATAACACAGGACAAGTGGGTTCTAAATATAGTGTTACAAGTTCCATTTCCATACCCTGCCAAAGGCAAATGACTGGCCAAATCTCCCAAAAAATCAATGGGCAGAGGCGCAAAAACAAGTCTCATCCCTCATGGACAATGAGGGCCATTCAACAAGTACCAGAGCTAGAGCAGGAATAAGGATTTTACTCAAGACTGCTCTTGGTACCCAGAAATGACAAGGCCTGGAGACCAATACTGGACCTATCTATTCTGAACACATTCCTGGATATACCAAAATTCAAAATATTGACTTTGCAGCAGCTTCTGCCCATGCTGGGCAAGAATGCTTGGCTTGTGACTTTAGACCTAAAAGAGGCATACCTGCATGCCCCAATCAGACAATCATGCAGAAGATACCTCCGATTCAATGCTGGCTCAATGCATTACCAATTCTCTGCACTGCCCTTTGGCTTATCTACTGTGCCCAGGGTCTTCACAAAGTGCCTGGCCCCAGTAATTGCATACTGCAGACAAAGAGGAATACAAATATATCCTTATTTGGACGACTGCCTAATTCAAGCAGAGAACAAGGCAATTCTTCTACAGTATCTGGAGTTTGTGAAAAGACATCTAACATGCCTAGGGTACACAGTCAACGAAAATAAATCAAAACTAGTACCCTCACAAGAGATAATATTCCTGGGTGCAAGCTTAAATACAACTGCCCAGATGGCTTATCTCACGCCAGACAAACATAGGCAACTGACTACCTATTTCAAAATGTTGGCAACAAAGGCCCAGTTGTCTGCAAGAAAAATTCTGCAGGCTTTGGGCTTCATGGTATCCTGCATCCTACTAATTCCATATGCAAGACTGCATATGAGGAAACTTCAATGGTACCTAAAAAGTGTTTGGACTCAACATTGCCACAGCCTGGAAACAATGATTACTCTCATTCCCTGCCTGCAACAGGAGTTTCAATGGTGGGCGAAGGCTTGTCGCCAGAACAAGGGACAGCCATTCACATTATCCCCAGCCAGGCAGACACTAACAACGGATGCTTCAGATTATGCCTGGGGGGCCCACATGGCAGGAAGATGCATTCAGGGCACATGGTCCTCAAACCAAATGCATCTACATATCAATCAAAAGGAGATGCTAGCTGTTCAAAATGCCCAGACAGCCTTCAAGGACCTACTTCATCCGGCTCAACTACTGATAAAGACAGACAACACCACGGTCATGAGGTATATAAACAAGCAGGGGGGCACACATTCTTACCCCCTTTGCAGACTAATCATGACTTTGTGGGACACAGCATTGACTTACCAAGTGCATCTGCAGGCACAATTCCTGCCAGGAAAGGAAAGCACTCTGGCAGATGAACTAAGCAGAAACCTCATGGATCCCCACGAGTGGCAGCTGGATCCACACGTCTTTAGCATGATAACAAGGAAATGGGGATGCCCGGACATATAGATCTATTTGCCTCCCCTCACAACTACCAACTAAAAAGATTCTGCACAAGGACTTATCACAGACAAGCATTGAGAGTGGACGCCCTATCTTTCAGCTGGAAATACCTATCAGTATATGCCTTTCCTCCACTGCCTGTCCTCCCCAAGGTACTTCTAAAGGTCAGACAGGAGAAGCCAAAGATGATACTGATTGCCCCAGACTGGTGCCGCCAGTACTGGTATCCAGTCCTAAGGAACTTGTCTCAAGGCCCATCTTGGACCTTACCTCAAATACCTCATCTACTGTCCCAGCAAAACAATCGGATCTTGCACAGCCAACTCAGTACTTCAAACCTGGCAGCATGGCGGATAATGTAGTCCTACAAAACACACCTCTCAGTAAAGCTGTGATGGAAGCCAGAAGGCCTAGTACTAGAAAGTCTTATGCTGGAAAATGGAAGAGATTCTGTGCTTGGAACCAGGCACAAGGAACTGATACAGCTGTACCAAATATTCCTCAGATTTTGCAGTACTTAACTGAGATGCTGGACAAAGGCCTATTTTTTTTCATCAATTAAATTTCATGCCTCTGCCATTTCAGCTCATTACAATACAGAGCCACTAATCTTTTCTCATCCTTTATTAAAGCAGTACCTCAGAGGAGCCAAAAACGTAAGGCCTCCAAGGAGAATACCAATGCCTGCATGGGACCTCAACTATGTCTTGGAAAAACTCACCCTGCCTCCTTTTGAGCCAGCTGCTACTGCTGATAAAGTTTTTAGCTTGGAAAACAGCTCTGCTCCTAGCAATAACTTCTGCAAGACGGGTTTCAGAGCTACAGGCACTCATGGCTGTGGAACCTTTTATCACGTTTTATCCAGACATGGTCTCTCTGAGGACAAACCCAACATTTATGCCTAAGGTGGTGTCCAGTGTGGCTCTTAACCAAACTATTCATCTGCCAACTTTTTATCCAAATCCACAGAACGGGGGAGGGGGGGGGGGATTCTGCATTCTTTGGACGTACACAGACAACTTAGATTCTACTTGGACAGAACCAAAGTTTTCAGGAAGACAGAGCAATTGCTAGTGACATATGCTGTAGGATCACAAGGAAAGGCTATCTCAAAGCAGACTATTTCAAAGTGGATAGGCCACTGCATACGTTCTGCTATTTACACCATGGCAAACCAGTGCCTGTGGGCATTAGGCCACATTCCACCAGAACTGCAGCCACTTCAACAGCCTTTCTCAGGGGAGTACCAACCAAAGACATATTGGAGGCTGCTACTTGGAGTTCAGTGCACACTTTTACAAAGCATTATCATCTTCTGCCACTCTACTCTAAATCCAAGGCAGGCTTTGCCACTGCAGTTCTGCAGGGCCTCATAGCCGCTCCTAATGCTGTTTAGCTCCAGCTTCCCAACCACAGCTTTGGGACTCTACCCAAATGTAATGACTGCAACAGTGAAACACGAAGAATATAGTACAGTTGTGTACACTTACTATAAATGTAGATGTTTGAGTGTATTCACTGTTGCAGTCCAGGTTTACCCACCTGCCATCCCCCTTTTTTCTACTGGGACTTTTTCTGTCCTTCTCTGATTTATACAACTTATGTGGTGTATTTGCTTGTAGATGAAGGTAAAGTTTATATTGGTGTATGAATTTTTATATATATAAATTTTGGCTACCCTTTTAGGGGGCACCTGACATCTGGGGCAAGAAAAACTGAAGAAAATGGCGTTGGCTGCTTCTTTTATACCCCTGACGACCTGATGTCAGGGAAGGGGCGACAGCAGCCGACGCAGGACCCAAGACTTTGGAATTCAGGCCGACTGAGGGCAACCTGCCAGCAGGATTACCCAAATGTAATGACTGCAACAGTGAATACACTCGAACATCTACATTTATGGTAGGTGTACACAACTGTACTTTCTCACTTCAAGATGCACATTTTGTTAATACAGTTATTGCAGATTTTTTTTTCTGGAGAGTTCCATGGATACTGAACAAATTTATTATCATGTGCCACTTTCTCTGAATGGTACTTAACCTATCATGTTGGCAGTTTATTTTTAACGCAAGTTACATTTTGGAAGTGTTGCTCATGTGCTGTTAGGCATAAGTGTCACTCGCAGGCCTAAGAACTGTGTCTGCATTCGGGCAGAGCCTGCATTATTATTTTTGGTACCTGTTGAAATTACTCTCTTGTGTTGCAGAAGTATCACACAGCTGACAAATGAACTGTCAGACTGACACATGCTTTATACTTTGTTCTGAATTGTATATGAAAGGTGTACACAGCAGAAGTGCCTCCTTTTTCCTTATAAGTTATCTGATGCTAGTGTCTGCTGTACATTTGAATCACCACTGGTTTGCCACACAGAGCCTGCTGTAGATCAAAGTGTAATTGTACTGCTGTCTTAAAGATCATCATTAACCATACCTCTCAACCTCTTAGGACAAGAAATCTGGACAAAGCCTAAAATAATGGTGGGACCAAGGCCCAAAAACAAGGATAGATTTTAGATATTGCTCCTATAAACTTAAAAAAGTTGCTAGAATAACAGGATTTGTGTTACCATGCATTTTCTGAAGGACAGTCTGAAATTCAAATGTGCGTCATTATGTAGTGACTTCAGTCAATTCTCAGTAATTTGTAAGAAAACCACAAATTTTGTGACAAAAAGACCATAAATATGAGGCAAAAATCTAGACTTTCTGTGAAGTCTGGATAGTTGAGGGCTATGCCGTTAACATATACTTGTTGCTTAGAATTCATTCTGATAAGTAATAGAAATTTCTTGTGCACTTGAAGAAAATTATATCTTGGTCACGTGAATTTTAGCTTTTTACTTTTAATAAAGTTAAAAAAGATCTTTACAGTCTTCACTTTATCAGCGCTTATGGCTACAGTTTATAGAGGAGATATTGTTATTCAGAGTTGTATGTGGCTGAGACACCAGGTGCCAGGCACGTAGATACTGAATGGCTTTTAGTGTTCATTTTTTCATTTGTTTATTTAGTGTTTGGTATATCTGACATTTTTACAGTGTATTGCAGTTGGTTGCGTTTACTTGCCACAATTGTGTTTAATACATTTTCCTTATATATATATATATATATATATATATATATATATATATATATATATATATATATAAAATATATGTGCTCTTTGACAGAACTGATAACTTTTTGAGAACTTGAATGTACAGTTCTGTGTTGTTCCATCTGTTCATATTATTAACCACTGTGTTGGTGTATGGGAATAGTAAAATACTGTTGACAGCTTAACATACTAGTTTCCATAGCAATGAGCACTTTGTTACTGTGTTACGACAACAGCTTCGGGAGTGATCATACTTGAGAGAAAAGAGTTTTAACAAGCTGGTGTCTTTTCTTTACTCTGCTCTTTTTCCTGAAATATTACCCCAGTTTGCGGATCTACTTTCCAGTCCTCTGTCTTTACTCTTGTAGTTTTTCTGTGGCTTGTCCCAGTGTTGATGAATTTTTGTGACTGCAAAGTTTTTTTTGTGCTTCAGGCCACAAGAAGCCTTTAATTAGGAGTATGACAATGGACCTTGTGAACTCAGATCGTCACGCTCTGTCAGAAAGAATTATTTGCAGAAGCAAACCTGTGATATGTTTATACAGGTGATGCTACGCGCGCACACACACACACACACACGCACACTTACATTGTCTGAAAGGAGAGCAAGCAATGTTCCAGAAGGTAATAGTTCCTTTTCCTTATCATCCTGAGTTTAAGGCCCATTTTAAATGGCATTGGCAGATTATGACCACTGGTGTATTCCCACCCTCCTTGTTTTAGTCTTTGAGAAGTAATACATTTTAATGTACAGCTTGTTCACGTCTTCCAATAAATGTCATTGATTTTATTGTGGTCACTGTTGTTCTGATTTGCATTTGATCTCACATGTTGAGTGCTCTCTTCAGCTGTCTATTGGTGGTTTCTTATTTCCGTGTCTTATAAATCCTCACATAGTGTCAAGAGACGCATTGGTTGCTCATTGGTCTTGGTATTAACATGCACAGTTACATTTTGATCCGTATTGCACTTTCAAAGCTTTTCACTTATCAAGTCCCACTAGGTTTGGAAGCTTATATTAGCTGTTTTTGTCACAGGACAGCAGTGAGGCTGACAAATGGGCTGCACTGCTCAGAGCCATAGAGAAGAGCAGTGCAAGGGAAAAGCCATCTGTTGAGTTAAAGATTCACTGTATATTATGGTTGCAAAAGCAATGTGTTACTCTACACCATGAAAGCAGCTGATGCAAACTACACATGCAGATGATGTGCACAGTGTGAATGACAGTATTGATGTGGATGAGGAGCAGCTGTAGTGCAAGCCAAGGCTGTCTTCAGAAACGGAGTTGCATTACACTTGCAGAGAGGTAGTAGCAGGACAGAATCCATGTGTTCCCATGTTAGCATATCTTGTTATACCAGACAAACTTCAGCACACAAACACACACATGTACAGCACACAGATTCAGTTAGGTTTCTATCATATTGTCTCACAATTTCGAGGAGTCTCTGCCAGAAAATTAGTTCCTCATAAAGTACCAGTTATCCTTGTGGTTTAAATTATATTATCTATATGCATTTTACACACACACACACACACACACACACACACACACACACACACACACACACACACACACACACACACACACACACACACGTGTGTGTGTGTGTGTGTGTGTGTGTGTGTATATATATATATATCACTAGCTTAGCTAACGTATTTCAGTTTTTGAGTGCATTAGATTTGTTTTTTGAACATCTGGGGAGTCCACACTTTTCCTCAGATAAGAAAATGTAATCATCATATTTATACCATATTGTTTTATTTTAAGTAGTTTGTGTTATACTGCAGGTTTTATATATTAGTTATTTTTTTTATTTTTGTTCTCTCTAAATCTCCAGCAGTAAGTGAATGCCATAAAAATAAACTAAAAGTGGGTGGGTCAAAATATGAGACCAGATTTCTCTTTTATGGTGCATTTGTTTTTCTTTCTTTTTTCCAGGTATTATGCAGATATTGCAAAAATGCCAGCGATAAGTGATCAGGACATGAGTGCCTACCTAGCAGAGCAGTCACGGTTGCACCTGAGCCAGTTCAACAGTATGAGTGCACTGCATGAACTCTACACCTACATTGCCAAGTATAAGGATGAGGTATGTATACTTGTTGTTTGAGGAAATTGGTAGTAACTTGTATTGATTGCACGTGGCCATCAGCAGTCTAGACAGTGGCCAATTATAGAGGTTTTACACAAGATTTTTTTGTGTTTTCTCCCAGATGTTTGAAAAATAAGACGGTACTTACAGACCAGGTGACTGCAAGATCTGATTAAAACTGTTCTACCACATATAGCTCAAAATGTTGAGGATGAACATTATATAGTTGAAGTGAAGTTGTTGGCTGAAAATTGTTGCCATTCATTTATTAAAATTAATTCATTTATTAAAAATGTTGCGATGGTTGTAATAACAGAGAAAAGCATCAGATGTTGACTTAAAACATCAGATGATGCCCAGGATAGGCAGCAGGCTAGAAGTATTTCACAAGAGTTGCATTGAAGTCCAGTTGGATTCTTCTACGGGTGCAGAAACCAAAATCCTGATTTTTTTCAGTGACCAGATCAGCAACTGCTGAGGACTTGCTCCCTGCTGCAGGACACAGAATATTCTGTCTTACTGCATAAATAGGTAGTTGAAAAATGTAGGAATGAGTGGGAAGAAGGCACTAACTCTTGGGTATTGATCGTATGCTAGCTCTGGATTGCCCTTTTTTTCTGTCTAGATGAAGCTTCTCTACGGCTTCCCAATCCTCATGTGATACATTCATGCAACGAATAATGCAAGAATATCTGTTGAAAGCAAAGCAGAACCTATCTGAAATGTAGGGGTCCCTAAACTTGTAATATGGAACCCCCCCCCAAAAAAGAAAGTCATTTATCAAGGCTCAAAACAGCTCAGTTGGAGTATCTTAAAAATTTTGTTATAGTATTGCTTTATATAATTAAAAATAAGTCCAGTAGTTCAGCAGTTACTGACTTTTTGGTATTTTGCAGATATTGACAGCCCTGGAGAAAGATGAACAGGCCAGAAGACAGAGGCTGAGAAGTAAACTTGAGCAGGCCATCGACACAATGGCTCTTAGCAGCTGAAGTACCCCTCTGGATGATGGACTGACACTACAGCAGCGGAAACAGAGATGGGGAGGACTTGAGCAGTGCACACTCTGGATACCAGCAGGATTGAGCGCACACACAAACAGACACATTCTGTAAACAGCCTGTTCCTTTTTCTGAACATGAAAGCAGCATTCACAAGAAAAAAATACAGGATCGTTCAAGGAGTTACACTTTTGCTTTTATGATGTCTGCAAAGAATTGAGAACAAACTCTGTGTGATACACAAGGGCGAGTAGGTTCGACTTGGCTGGTTCCCTGGTCATGTGACTCAAGTCATGTGATAAAGGCTGGATGGGACTGCGCTAACTCTTGGACAGTGTTTACTGTACTTGTTTGCCTACTCTCTCCAGCCTCCTGCCACCTAGTGTTAACTGCTAAATTTGCACAATTTGCATACTGAAAACATTTTTATGGAAAAAAAGTTTTAAAAGAACAAAAAAAAAAGTGTTTTGAATTTTAAATAAAGTCGAAGCATTGATATTTGGAGGGGATTAAAGAAAAAGTTCTGTAAGATTTGTTATTTCAGAACGATAACAATTTGTCCAGTGCCATGTTTTGTTTGAATGTTGTTTAGTGCAAAAAAAAAAAACACTTTTGTTAGGTAAAAATATATGCTTTAATTGAAACGTTCCATACCTAATTACCGAAGGGTACAAAGAACACAAAGACAGGTGAAGCAAAAGGAAGAGGATGCTAGAAGGCAGGCCCTGTTGCTTTGTTGTTTTTAAGGAAAATAGACTAATAGCTGTTCTGGAGCTTGGTTGGATGTTGTATTTCAAATGTTTGTGGTTATACCTTCATCTTCAGCAAAAAATTCTTCCACCTTTTTCTTTGTGTCATCTTGACGACAAAAAAAAAAAAGAAAACCAATATGAAGGAACTTTGTAACTATCCTGCTGATGAATGCTTAGGGGTTTTTAAACTGGAACATTTCTTTTTATTTATTTTTTGTATACTGTGCATCTTTTTTTCTGTTAGTTTGCCCAGTAAATTCTTTCAGCAAAAAGAAAATTCCATTTAAATGAAGAGGTAGTAATGTGGAGAACAAGATATATACTGAAGTGTATTTAAGTGTGTGACCCCTAGAAGACTGACAAATGTGCATAAGACAGTTGGTGCCGAATGTGAATGTCCCTGTTGAGTTGTAGCTACAGCTCTGGTTGAAAAGACCAAGTGTAGAGTAGTAAACCTGAAAACTTACTGTATGTATCAGTTGCCGGCACATTCTTCACTTGCACACACATTTTGTTAACCTCCATGAGGTTCATTTAACATCCCATTTAGGCACATTGTGGACATTTTGTCCCCTTTTCGCAGTGTTGCTGACAGCCGTTTTCAGGATGCTAGGGCAGGGAAATGCATCAGTACTCTGATAATTGTATCATTGTGAACTAGCACCATTAAAAAACTGCAGGCATGAATGGGATCAGGAAGTGAGTATGACATCTTTCACTAGGCTTTGGTGTCAATTTTTTTTTTTTCTTTCTGATCATTCATTTTTTGCACACATATCAAACAGCTTCTACAGCACCAAGTAATCCAGAATGCCTAGTGCCTGTTAGCAGGACCAGTCCCTTTATTTTGTAATCTCGAGTCATCTAATTTTGTCAGGGTGCATGCATTGTTGGCTATTGTGCCACAACTGGGGTGAATATCTGCTAGATAGAATTGTTCAGCAGTGTATTGCAGTGAATGGCTATGTCTAGTATTTGAGTGTAGAAAGCTGAATCCCCGTTTAAAAACTAATTCTAATGTGTGGATTTTAAGTATGCTTCAGATTAGTCCCTGAAAGGAGTAGCATAATTCCCTGTAGCATGAAATAAATTTTTTTAAAAGAAAGTAAAACGTGAAATTTTAAGCTGTATACGTACACAGGAAGGAGATATTTAGCTATTACAGTAAAAAGGTAAGGCAAAAAAAAAAAAAATAAGAAAAAAGATTGGGCGAGTGTGAATGAAGTCGGTGTTACCTTGGCTAAAAACAGAAAAATAAAGGATATTTTTTCATGCGATCTTAAGAAAGGTGTTGAGTATAAGAAGTGGATGTAGTAGTTACTGGTTTGCTTTGCTTCTGGCGGTCAGTTGTAGGTGATGTGCATTTAGTTTTGGATTCTGTGAGTATTGTTTTCACACTGGCTTTTGCATGAATCCCTGCTGGATTTTTTTTTCTGTAACATAGGTATCCATAATTGGGCAGAAAGCATTTTTACGAGTGGCAGATATCTATTTTTGGAGGGGGGAGGTTAATTAATTCCATTTTATTGCTCTCCACCTGATTTGCCAATTTGCCTTTTTCATTGGAAAACATTTTCTTTTTTTGTTTTGATGATTATGCTTCTGTCATAACTCATGGCTGACCATGCCTGTCTGAGCTGTGGCACAGTCATATGATGAGGAAAGAGTTGCTGATTGGATACATAGGAGGAGAAAAAAAGGCCAGGGGGCCTTCTGAAAAAGTTGGGAAGCAGATGCATGCATTTGGATCTTTTGTGTTAGAATAATTTATCATTCATCACATGTTCTGAACTGCTTTAGAATTATGCTGTGCAATGTTTAACTGACCACTTACAGTGCACAATACGGTCATTGGGTAAGTCACTTCCTATGTTTGCAGTAATTTTTGATAATTAAATTGAATTATCAGATGGAGATCTGTGACTCTTGGCTTTTTCTCATGTACAACAGATTTGAATTTTTTCATAGGTTTTAAATTGGACTAAAAAAGCTTGCATTACTGCCGAAAAATATAATTTAGAACTGGGGCAAGCCAAGTGTTTCTTCTATTAATCATATAGATATTCTGTGTTTTTTCTTCCCATTTTTTATATACTTGAGCATTAAACAATGGATTTTTTATTTTTCAAAACTTTGCACCTCCTCCTCCTTTCTCCTCTTCTGTTCCTCCTCATATACTCGTAGAAGGATAGGGACCTGGCCTAGGACTACAGTTTTGTGTTAGAAAAACTGACATTATCGCATTTTGAGCCAGCAGATTCTGTATCTAAAATTCCTTGCATGGTAAGCAGTGTTCCTGACTGTTGTCAGCTGTTGCTTCTGAGTTACAAGCCCTCATGTACAAGGAGCCTTTCCTGCAGTTTCATAGAGGTATGGTAATGCTGTGTATTCGGCCCTCCTGTATGCTGGAAGTAATTAAAGAGGTAGCTCTTGAACCAAGCTTCTTAACTTTGTTTCTAATTCTGAAAATAGAGAAGAAAGAATCCTGCACCTCCTTGGATGTACATACAGGTGATGTGGTGCATAAGCAGACATGGTGGAGCACAATGTTACCACCTCTGCAGAGAAGCCAAGAGGGTTATACCAGAGACATACAATGAGACTGCAGACAGGTATTGGTCTCTGAACAAAGTAGTAGCTTGGAATGTGTTCCAGAGGTGAAGACACATTTGCAGTCTATTTGCTTCACCATTCAACACCAGATGTGATGGTTTGTTCACTGTCTTCTCCAAAGAAGTACAAGCCCTCAGCAGATGCATTCTCCCACCTAGGCAGAAGTAAGCATTGCAGAGAAACAAATAGTCTTTGTCTTTTGCAAAAAACAAGTATGCCAGTGACAAAACCATCTATTTCAAACTTGCTTGCACCTTGCATTAACCTTTTGTTATGGAACATATGGTAAGCCATTACAGGAGAAGGGACCTACCCTATTCTGCAAGGGGCATTGCTACTACTGCAGCTTTCTTGACATGGGTTAGCAGCAATGTTATCCTGCAAGATGACACTTGGTCCTCAATTTTTACTTTTTCAAGGCATTATAGGTTTGATGTGAGATTTGGGGCTAGTACTGTGATTTTGCTGCTGTTCTGAAGGGCATGTACCATTCCTAGTCTGGGCTCTGAGTCCGTCACCCAGTTTGCCTGGATAAGCTTTAGAAAGCTTCTTCACAAGATCTGACTGCAACAATGACCAACAAAGTGCATAGTACAGTTTTGTTGGCAATTTGCCACAGTTGTAGATGTCTGTTTGGTTACTCTTGCAGCCATGATGTTCTTTGTGCTTCACTGTTGCAATTCTAACTTATGGGATTTCCTGCTTCTGTAGACCTTGGTCAGCCCGACTACCAGAGTAAATAAAATCCCTCCTTCCTGGGCTGTCAGATGCCCTACCCTGATGTCAGGAAGGTTGGATATAAAAGGAGCCAGCTGATACCATGACCTCAGTCTTTCTTGCCGTCACAGCCTGAACCAGTTGTGCGTCAGTTGGTCCACACAGGAGTGAGAAATTCTTCAAAGCAGTGTACCCCATTGGGGAACTCTTCCTTGTTTGTGACTCATTTCAGATAAAGGTAACAATTGTCTCCCTTGTGGTAAACAAATCCCACACAGAGACTTTCATACCTTGTGTGTCACTTGTTTAGGTCCAAACCATGACATCCCAAATTGCCATCTATGTACCATTTTCAGTACTAGGACTATAAGGTGCAGGACTGAAGTCTTGTCTAAACACCTTAGTCAGCAATCCGCTTCCCATTGTTCAATGGTGTGCCAGTACCTCAAGGCTCATTATTGCAGAGGAAGGAGACGAACCTTCGCAGCCCCCTTCTGCAAGCAAGGTGGTAGAGCAATCCTCTGTCGAGACCCTTTCGGTGTCCAACATGCTGTCAGGTCCCTCAACTTCAACTCTGGCCTTGGCGTTTGGTTCGTCGATAGGGTCCAAAGTCACTAAGCAGACCTCTACTTTCAGCTAAAGATCCTCAACAGACTATGTCCCTTCTGGACATTCACCAACATTGGATGTTTCTTTCAAAGAAATTGTTGTCAGAATAGCAGGCGTTCACAGCCCAAGACCAAAGTTACATCTAAAAAGAACTTGACCATAGGCACTGTGCCAAGACCTGCTGTCTCCTGCCCCACAGGTTATCAGCAGGATTTGGTCAGGTTGGCAGAGGACCTTATTTCTTTAGTCAGAGGCAGGCAACCTCCCCCATGAGTCTTCACCAGGAAATGTAAGAGGGACCCTGCACCCGAGACCTTGTCATATCCCCCGATTCAGATGAAGACTCTGATCACAGGGACTCTGTCCTTGAAGATAAACCCTTCTTTATCTCCTTTGAGAATTCTGATTCAGAAGAGGTGCTGTCCTCATGAGATGTAGCAGAAGGTATTACCTTTGGAGAAACACTGCATGCCACAATATTTTTTCCAGTGGCAGGCATAAGAATACCCCCACTCTAAAAAGAGGGTAAGGGAATTCCTCGATCTCCCACAACAGAAACCCTTAGCTTTTCCTTCAGTTTTAGAAGTGCTAGAAAATGTCTTCATGGAATCCTCTCTCAATCCAGACTGCCTTTCCCCAACCCCTTGTAACCCTGACCAGTTTTGCAGGGTACTGGACTCGCATAAATTATTTTTTTCAGTACTCCTCTGCTGGCCCAGAGGTTGTCACCCCAAGCCCCAGAGCTAGTACTTCCAAAAATCGAAAGCAAGGTCCTTGACACATTTGGGAAAAAGGTTTACACTTCCTCTATCCTGGCAATGAGGGCCCTCAGTTGCCAATTGCAAATGATAAAATAGCAGAGTATTTTGGAAAAAATGAAGCAAAAGATTTCCTTCCTGGGGGGGCAAGAACACCTCCAAGGAATTGCTAGATCTGTCATTTCCATTTCCCAGGTATCTAGGCACTCCTTGCACTCCGGATATGATGCTGTAGAGGCATCTTCCCAAGCTGCAGTCTCTGGCTCAGCCATCAGAAGGCATGCTTGACTTAGGGAACAGACATTACCAGAACATGTCAGATCAAAGCTGCTATATGCACCCCTGAATAAGAACTCCCTTTTTGGACCAAAGGCTGAGGCTATGTTAAAAAAAGATGGAGGATAAATCAAAATCCATGCAAACAGTCCAAGACTTCCTCCAAGTCTAACCATCTAGGTTGAGTAGTAATTTTCCCACTAAGCACTGGTCCTTTCCCTCCCAGTCAAACCCAGTCAGTGGAAGCCCTAAGAGAAAGGCCTCATAGACAGCAGCAATCACAGAGGGCAAGGCAGTGGTCCTCAGGAACACCCAGGCTGGGGAGTTCTAGGCCACAGGGCCCAAGCAGAAATAAGCAATTACTCGTACCACACCCTGTCCTCCAACCCCAGACAAGATAGGAGAAAGATTAGGAGGAAGACTTTCAAGGAAAACTGAGCCCTCATCATCTCTGACAAGTGGGTTCTGGAAGTAATCTCAAATGGCTCACTTTCAAAGAACCATTAAGATTCTCAGGCTATGTGCCACAAAATGAAAGGGCAGAGGCCACTTCTCAGGTTCACAACCTGTGCTTGGCTTGCAGGGCTGTGTGGAACCAGCACCAGGTAGGAAAAGGGTTTTATTCCAGACTATTCCTGGTCCCCACAAAAGAAGTCTGTTGGTGCCCTATTCTGGATCTGTCTGTCCTCTATCAGTCCCTTCTAGTTTTCAAAATGCTTACTCTTCAAAAGCTTCTTCCCGTGATCATTCCTCAGGCTCTAATGGTCACCTTAGACCTGAAAGATTCCTACTTACATATCCCAATAGAAGAATCCTGCAGAAGTTTTCTTCACTTCAGAGCAGGTGCCAGTCACTTTCGGTTCTCTGCACTTCCCTTTGACTTGTCTACTGCTCCCAAGGTCTTCACAAAATGTTTGACCACTGTGATCACCTTCAGCAGAACAAGAAGCATCCGGATTTACCCTTATCTGGATGACTGCCTTATTCAGGCCATGAGTCAGTCCATCCTCCACAAGGATCTTGCCTTCAGTCAGACCCTACTCTCTTCCCTAGGGTAAACCATAAACCTCGACAAAACCAACACAAACCCTTCCACCACAATAGTTTAACTGGGGGCAGTGCTGGATTTCTCCCTCCAGAAGGCCTTCATTCTCCAAGACAAGGCTTCCATCTTAACCCAATACTTCCAGGACATTATGCAGAAGCAATGCCTCTCAGCCAGGGAATTCCTCAGAGCACCAGGCTACATGGTATCTTGTATACTAATTATCCCTCTTGCCAAGCTACACATGAGGAAGCTTCAGTGATACCTCAAGAATTTATGGTGCCAGAACTTAGTCCCTGGAGATGGAAAGCCATGTAATTCACTGCCTCAGGGAGGAATTGGGATGAGCATGAACATGTGCACAGAATCAGCGTCGCCCCTTCTGGTTCATCTCTCAGAGCCAGACCTTAACCACGGATGCATCAGACATAGCCTGGGGAGCCCATTTACAGCACTTCCTATTCCAGAGCAAATGGGAACAGCAGTTCAGACACAAGCACATAAATTGGAAGGAATTGATGGCAATACAGAAAGGCATGGTGGCCTTCAAGGATCACTGGAAACCAGGGTTTCTACTTATCAAAACAGACAACACAAAAGACGTGGTACATAAATAAACACGTAGGGACCCACTCCTACCCTCTTTGACAGCTGGCAGTGCAGATCTGGGAGATGGGCGATGCTATAGGGTTGTACCTCATAGCTCAGTACCTTCCTGGGGCTCCGAACACTCTAGCAGACTGCCTCACAGACACTTCATGGCTTCCCACGAGTGGCAGCTGCATCAGGAGACTCTTGTCAGCATAGTCGAGAAATGGGGGATCCCTCAGATAGACCTCTTTGCCACCAACAAAAATGCTCAGTTAAAGAAATTCTGTTCCAGGAGCAAACTTCACACAACCTGGAGGACAGATGCCTTCTCCTTCCTCTGGAGCCACCTGTTTCTTTATACATTTTCTCCCCTGCCTGTCCTTCCAAGTGTCCTCTTAAAAATCAAGGAAGAAGGACCAAGGGTCATCCTGATCACTGCAGACTGGCCCAGGCAGCACTGGTGCCACGTGCTATTGAGTTTGACCACAGAAAAACCTTGGCAGTTACCTCAGAAAGTGGATTGGCTGACTCAGGGAAAGGGAAAGTTTGTGCACCCCAGCCTGCAAACTGTCAAACTCTGCCTGGATAATTCATCAAAATTCTACTCTGAGAACTCCCTGAGTAGTCAGGTTCACTTAATATCCTCAGAGTCTAGAAGATCCAATACTAGGAAAACATACTCTGCCAAGTGGAAAAGATTCTGTATTTGGTGTCAGCATTAAGGCCTCAACCCTGTCTCAACCAACATTTCAGCCATTTTGGAGTATCTAGCTACCTTGGTGGACAAAGGCCTTTCCTTCTTATCCATTAAGATTCACAGATCTGCTATTTTAGCCCACATCCCTCCTCCTGTCTTTTCAAACCCCTAATGAAACAGTTCCTTAGGAGGAGTGCTGCATGTCAGACATCCCAGGAGGCAACTTACCCCTCAACTTTGTTGTAGAAAAATTGACCTTACCCCTCCCCCTTTGAACCAGCTGCTTCTGCAGATTTAAAAATCTTGACCTGGAAGACTGCCCTTTTACTGGCCATCATGTCAGCTAGAAGGGTCTGTGAGTTCCAAGACCTCATGGCAATGTAACCCTTACTTATCTTCCACTCAGAGTTTCACTCAGAAATAATCCATCCTTTATGCCCAAGGTGGTCACACATACTTCCCTGAACCAAGCCATACATTTGCCTACTTTCTTCCCCAAGCCATAGAACCAAGAGGAAAGAATCATTCACTCCTCGGATGTACGCAGCCAACTTCGTTACTACCTTGACAGGACTAAACCTTATGAAAATCAGAACAACTTTTGTTTCCTTTGCCTTGTGCTCGGAAGGAAAACCAGTCTCCAAACAACTATTTCCAAGTGGATCTCCCACTGTATTTCTTTTTGCTACACCTACCATGCAAAAAGCCTCCTGAATCTGTTAGGACCCATTCAGCTAGGACCACTTCTACCTCCACTGTGTTTTTGAGGGGAGTACCTACCAAAGACATTTTGGAAGCAGCTATCTGGTGCATACCTTTACCAAGCAGTACCATCTGCCAGCCTTCTCCAAGTCCAGAACAGGATTTGCCACTACCATCTTTCATGGCATCCTTTCTTCCCATTAAGGCACCTTCCACCCTCATCTCAGCTTTGGGAATCATCCCATAAGTCAGGACTGCAGCATGTAAAGCACAAAGAACGTATTATAGTTGTGTACACTTACCATAAATGTAGATGTTAGATCCCTCCATCCCCTTTATTTTCCTTACAGTAACTACTTATTTCTCTGTCCTCCTCTTCCAGAAGACCCTCTGCAGTGATGCTCTACAGGCCTCCGTTCCTCTAACTTTGTCCCTTGCTTAAGGTTCATCTATAGGGCTCCTATCTTTTAGGGGCAAGAAAAAACTGATGATGTGATGTCAGCTGACTCTCTTTATAACCAACCATCCTGACTTCAGGGTAGGGCATGCTCCAGCCAAGGGAGGAGGGAATTTTTTACTCTGGTAGTTGGGCCGACCAAGGGCTTCCAAAGCAGGAAATCCCACAAGTCAGGACTGCAACAGTGAATACACTCAAACGTGTGCATTTATGGTAAGTGTACACAACTGTACTTTTTTCATACTCTTTCTCTCAATTGCAAAGGGCCCATAAGTGCTAACAAGCTTGATAACTGTTGCAGAATGGTCTCTACCTTAAGGATTGCATTCCACATCCATTAAGACCGTGCATCTGGAATATTCTTTCTACCTCCCTAATGAGATTTTCCCTCTGGCTTGCTTAGAAGTCCTTAGATAAAGGCAGCACCTGTACTTGCAACAGCTGAGAGCCATTACTACAGATATATTGTACTTGAGCTGCTCTTAGCATAAACAGACCAAATAACAGTGATCTATCACACCAAATATTCCTTTCCATTTGGGGAAAGACAGGTGTCTCAATTTATCAGGTAGGTGATCTTGAGGTTACATAAAGATGGAAATCCTCAGCAGTAAGAGGGATCCCATTTGGAATTATGTTCCGTGTTCTTTCTCATCTTCATAAAAACAGGAAACTTGTTCAGACCTGCTGGCTCTAAAAAGTTTTATATTCAAATCTGTAGGTAAACAAATGTAAGTAAATAAGTAAAAACAAAATGCTAAAAAAAGTTTGAGGTGCTCATAGTTTAGACATTGTGCATCCTGCATATGCAGAATGCTTAGCTGCACACCCTAACAGGTTACACATGCACTAGAAAAGCTTTCAGTTTTGGGTCTTGTCCTCAGGATTATTCTTTATTTTGTATGCATTTCTTTCAGAGCTACCTATGACTTCAGGCCCCCGTACTTTTGTATCTTTCAACTGTGCTGGATTCCTTGTGTAGCAGTACACTGAGAGAATTCTGCTAGAAAAAAAGCATATAAGTGTGCATAAATAGCTGTGCAAGTAAAGAGGAAACTCTTCAATCTTTCTGATCTTGTTAAACCCTAAACAAAGGCTTGGCTACCTTTCAATCTGTTTGATCACAGTCATTTACCTTTACAAAAAATTGTATCCTGGATATTACATTCATGGATGTAGCAGGTGATGGCAGGGCTGCCTGCAGTTTTTTCTTTCTTATTTCTGGCATAACTGCTGGGAATCATTTAAATAATGTAAAACTGGCTGGACATGCTCTGAAGGTGATTGCTACATAGCTAACTACTGCAGATCCACCAGAAGAGAGGAGATGCCTCAATTACCTTTCAGAAATCATTTGTATTTGCTGTAGTTCATTCAGTGCCTTACCTTGACCTGTTAGCCATATTCTTTTATCTTTATCCTTTATAAAATGTTTAACTGAGTTAAATTAAAACAAAAAAATGTTGTTGCCTGGTGTATCTCTCTCTCTGTCTAAATATGTACACACATATTTAAAGTACATGTATAGATACACACAGTAATATATCATGCATATTTTTCCTATGCTCATGTTACACAAGTCTTTATTGGTGTTGAATATAAAATGGTGAAAGGCTGAGTGGATATTTTTTGTTTTGGTAGATTGGCCAAAATTCACTACTGTATGCTTTTGGATAGTTATTTTATTTTGTTTCTCTTGGTTGTTTTGATATTGGTGCTGTTCTGTTCTGTTTACCTCACAGAATTGTTGCTCTTATGCCTTAAAGAGAGTTGGAATTTAGGGGCTTAGGGGAGGCCCTGTGTGTTGGTTTGGGATATCCATTGGATTCATAGGATTGACTTCAGTGGTTTGATTTACGTAGTGAGAAGTTGTGGTTGGAACATTATTGTTGTGAGCAGCATTTGAACATAGTGTCTTCATAAGTCAGTAAGTTTCAATGGTATGCTCCCCCCCCAATTGTTTAAGTAGCTTGGTATGCTTTCTTTGACTCTTACTGTTTCATTGTTGCAACACATTTGGCTCCGTGCACTTTTCAAGGAAAAGACAATGGCTGGCATTGGTTTTGGCACTGAAGCATCGTTCAACAGAAATGTAGTGAAAGAGGCGTGTGACATACTTGTGTAGATGTGGTTTGGGAAAACTATTTGAGCGTGAGGATTCCACAACAGTATATCAGTGTGTTGGAATTCTGTTTTCTTTTGTAGTAGTTATCCCTTCATCTCCCTTCTGTGACGCTCCAAAAATTTTTGGGAGGTGTAAGGATGGGGTAGCAGCTCATATCCCTTCAAAGCATTGCAAAAAGTTCCTCATATAACTGCTAGGATGTTAAGTAAGGTAGCATTGTTATACAGTCTTTATACTTCTCTTTCATGTACTGTTTCTGAAACTCGGATGAAAATCATTGAAATGAACTAATTTCTGCACTGTTCTCTCTTGTTTTTCTTTTGTGCTACATCTGGAACTAGTGGGATCATGTTGCATCACATCTCACTACATATAAAATGGATGTATGGTGTATTGCCTTATGATAGGTCCAGTCTTCCAAAAGTGATGTTGAAGGGAAGAAATTGACACAGTAGCTGTCCAAGCAGAGCATGTTTTAAGTTTTCTTTAATTTCCTTTCATTCTGATTTGCCCTCTTGCTGTGTCCATGTAGATTTTGACTTAACCCGTTTGTGCTTCCAAGGACATACATTATGCTGTACCATTCTTGGTTGAGCTCATCAGAGTCCACATAAAAAAGCAACTTTTTATGTCTGCTTAGACATAACTTTCCAGTTGGATTCCACCACACGAGCCTAAAGCTACCATCACCAACTTCATACAGGCTCCCCCGACCCATAGTGTGAACAGATTATGTTTCAGTATACCATTATTTCAGTGATCCGTGCATGTCAGGGGCATCAAATGTGCATATACTTTTCACCTTGTTAACACAGTTAATATATGGGTAGTTTGGCTAGTGTTTATCAAGCCATAGAGAATTGTACTCTTTTCCAGGTGTAGCTGGACTGCTTCGTTTGCTACTTTAGGTCAGCAATTCTGTACTCGGATGTTCTTCACACATGTATAAATACTGCAGTAAGAGATTTTGTGCAGAGAGATGACTGTTCCTGAACTGCATATCACTACATTATGTTTGCTCCTAGTTTGCTAAATTAAATGCATTTGTGCCATTTCTTTTCATTTCTTTCCTTTTTTTTTGCAGTGTATCTTGATTTTGTAATGAGGTTTAAATTGTACCTTAGTTTGCTGAATTTGAAAGACTGTTGTAAAAACACATTGGGACCATATATTTATGCAACTAAAATTCTGTCATTTGTTATGTTTGAAGTAAAATCCAACCGCAATGCATTTATTTGTTTCAGTTTAACCGAACAGACTTATTAATACATACTGTGTTCAAACTAGAATTACTGATGTTTTCTACATTGTTAAATTACAGTAGTTCTAAATAGAATGTTTGCAACAGCTCATCACAGACTGCATTTCTCTGGTTGTGGGAATATGATGTAGAAAGGAAAAAATCCACTTAACTTTCAGCAGTTAATATGGGCAGGTCCCTGTTAAGTAAATGAAAAGTCAAAATGTTGGACGGCCAAATATCTGAAAAGGCTGTTCCTCGATATCACTATTTTAAGATTGCAGTACAGTGAAGACTGGAACATTTGCCCTTTCCTCACTGTAGTGCAATCTCGGAGTTGGTATATATAATTAGCGGGGGGGGGGGGTGCAACCCCCCACAATACTCATTTCGAGGAATGGATATTTTCAGATATCTGGTTCGACATTTTGATTTTTTGTTTATTTAATAGAGAACCAATATGTGCATCTCCATAGCTGCTCTACTGCTGTTTAAATAATGCCTGGTTGCTTTTTTTTTCCACCCAGGTTCTTAAACTCAGTTTTTGTTAAGTGCTAACAGAGAACTGCCATTGTTGATGGTAGCTACAAACATGCTCTTTGAGCAAACATTCTATTATATGAAGATATGCTTTAATGAAAAAGTCTGGCTTATTGAATTTACATTGTTTGTATTTGCAAGTTTTTTAGTTTTGTGTAATAGAACTAGATACAAAAATTAAGTTGCTGATGTTTGCTAAAAATGCTTCTCATCTCAGGAGTTGTGAAAAAGAAAACTATTTACAACGATTTTTTTTCCTGTGCCACATTAGATTTAAAGGTACTTAACCTGTTCAGGGAAGACACTTTGTTGTTGAGTAGTATGGGGTAAATCAGTTACACAGGCAAGCTCTGTTTTGCTACACAGTTGTTCAGTAAAAAAAAGAAAAAATAGATTAGATTTTTCCATGTCTAGCACACACAGATATCTAGAATTTTAAGAATAAGTATATATTAAGTTGCAATTTATATTTTGAACTAAGATCTGTGTATATCTGTGTAGTAATATACATGTATGTACATGCTGGCATGCAAGTCTATGGAGTAATGCTTCACTGTTTTTAGTGATGCTTTGATATGCACACATTGCTGTACAAGGTGCAACTGAGGTGGATGTAATAAACAAACATTGGCATTTTGCTGTCTTACTAAAGACAGCCATAAAAAAGGACTCAAATTTCAAAAAGGTTTTAATGGATGACTTAATAGATGGCAAGTCTGTAATAGCACATGGTTACAGTAGTCCTTAGTGGAATATACTAGAAGACAATATCCCTGTCATCCCTGGATTAATGCAACAAAAACATTTAAAATTGTTGCTGTTTCTTTAAAATTTTTGTATTCCTCAATTTGGGGTTACTGAAACATTTATTTGTTGTTTTTCAATTTGGGTGGGTAGGGAGAGGAGAGCTATGTTGCGCTTAGCTGGAAGGAGTATGAAGTACTTCATACATTGTATTAACACTGGTAAAGGCAACTAATTTATGGCCTGCCATTAAGCAAAACTGTTCTGTGAAGGATGCACATGTCTTTGTTGTGCTATTTAGTTGTGATCAGTCTCAGGATTTTTATTATTTTATTTGGACCTGTAGATTACTGCATGACAATGCTAGATTTAGTAAGCGTTACTTTAAGCAAACCTGCAGTTTTGGACCTTAGAAGGACTTTGCCTTTGAGTTTCATTATGTTGTCACTAATTATACAAATTGATTGCTTATGTGTATGAAAGGTACTAAACACTTAGTCTGTATTTAAAGGACAGCTAAATTTGATGGCAAAATGGCATACCCACACAGTTTGTTTTGGTAGTATTGTAGATTTAAACATTTATTGCTGCTTTTAATGTTCTTGAACAGTGCAGGTAGTTCCTGTACGTCCTTACTTTATTTTGGTGGATGTCTTTTGGCACAGGAAGTACCTACAACTTGCTTGACCTGTTCACATCACCTAAAATTATTCTTTAGAAACATATCAGATGTTTTACTGTCCATGAAGCTTTTCAGTACTGAGTGCAGCCTCTGTCTTTTTGAGGAGTCTGCACTGAGTTTTAATATAGGGAAATACCACTTTGTCTTTTTTTTTTTTTTTAATAAATTGCCTACCTCTGGGAGGAAGAAGCAGCTGGTTTTTTTGGAAGCAAGCTACTTCAGATGCAATTCCTTTCCCAATTTTATTAACCACTTGTTCATGCAATCACTTTTAAAACTTTGTGCATGTGGCAAAAAGGAGGGTGGGGAGTGGAGAGAGGGCTACTTTGTGCATTAGTTACCTTATGTAAACAAAATATTGCCCTATTTGCTTCCGGAGTGTGAGGAAATGGGCAGTGTTTACACTTTTTATGTGGAGTATATAGTACATTTATATATAAGTATTAACCCATGACTATCCTGAATCCAGGAGGATTGATGACCCTGCATTACACTACTGCTATTTGGATTGAAATTAGCTGTCCTTTGGCCAACATGGGGGAAGTAAATAGAAATGCAAGAGACTTTTATCCTTATTAAAAAAAATATGTTGATAGGATATGAGATTCTTAAAGCCTAAAGCGACCGTGTCAGGTTGTCAGTGCTACAGATTGTGTAAATATTCTGCCTACTTCCTATTTTGAAGTTCTTCAGATTTACTACTTGTAAATAAGACACGCATCAGGAAAAGAAGATTAAACATTTTTCTAAATAACATCGTTGTTCTGCGTGCTTTGTATCTTCCTTTTGATTGAGCTTGCTGATTGATACCTTAAGTTTGGGATAAGGCTCAGAATTTTTTTCTGCTGCTACAGAACTGTTCAGTTACATTCTGCGTGAGAGTGGTACAGTTTCCTAGCTGCATTGTATAGGAGAAGAATCAGAAAAATGTTACTGTTACACAAATAGGCATTGATCTTTGCAGGTTTCTTTTAGTATATTAAAGTATTGGGAAACAGATTAATTTACTTTTTTTTTTACTGTATTTGACTGGCTTGTCCTACTAAGCCCATGTTCTGTTTTCTGCCAAAAAATAACTCCACATTCATCGAAATGGTAAGTAGTGCAGCATTGTAGTGTTTTTGACATCTTCAATGGTGGTATCATTCACTAGTGTGCTTATGGAAAATGTCATTCGACTTTTAGTTTTTATTCATTACTTTTTTCTATTGAAATGTAACCTGATGTGTTTTCTATACTGTTTTGTTGTGTGTTATGATTACATTCATTCTGTTAAATTACTTAAAGTCATTGTAATAGCTTATCTCATTTTTGTAACTTATGTATGTGTTAAACTTGGTGCTTTTCTCCCTGGGCCTCTGATGAAAATGTGCAACTTATGACCGGATGGAAAATTCCAGAAAAAAAATGCTAATAAATAAAAATACATTTTTTAAAAAGTCAGGCGGGATTACATCAAGGATCAGCTTTGAGCCCTTTCTTATTTGCAACGGTGATGGACAGGTTGATGGATGAATTGACATTACCTGTAGTGAGAGTAGGGAACAGGTGGAGGAGACCCTGGAGAGATGGGGATATGCTCTAGAGAGAAGAGGAATGAAGATCAGCAGGACTAAGACAGAATATATGTGTATGAATGAGAGGGAGGATCGAGGAATGGTGAGGATGCAAGGAGTAGAGGTGGCGAAGGTGGATGAGTTTAAATACTTGGGATCAATATTTCAGAGTAATGGTGAGTGTGGGAGAGAGGTGAAGAAGAGAGTACAGGCAGGATGGAGTGGGTGGAGAAGAGTGTCAGGAGTGATTTGTGACAGACTAGTACCAGTAAGAGTGAAAAGGAAGGGTCTACAAGAGGGTAGTGAGACCAGCTATGTTATATGGGTTGGAGACGGTGGTATTGACAAAAAGGCAGGAGTTTCAGCTGGATGTGGCAGAGGTAAAGATGTTAAGATTTGCACTGGGTGTGATGATGGTGGATAGGATTAGGAATAAGTATACAAGAGGGTCAGCCCAGGTTGGAAGGTTTGGAGACAGAGCCAGAGAGGCAAGATTACGTTGGTTTGGACATGTGCTGAGGAGGGATGCTGAGTATATTGGGGCAAAAGATGCTAAGGATGAAGCTACCAGCTAACAGGAAAAGAGGAAGGCCTAAGATAAGGTTTATGGATGTGGTGAGAGAGAGGACATGCAGGTGGTTGGTGTGGCAGAGCAAGATGCAGAGAACAGGAAGAAAGGGAAATAGATGATCCGCTGTGGCGACCCCTAATGGGAACAGACAAAAGAAGATGATTCTAGGTACAGTAGAAGTTATCCAGGCAATAAAGTAGTTCTGTAGAAATGCCTTGGTGTAGGTGCCCTAGGCCTAGCTGGTGAATGTGTGATTGTTTGCAGGTAAGAGTAAATTTTGATATCAGTTAAAGAATGCAGTTTGATACTGGATAACATAAGGAGAATCCTTACTAAGCTCTGTGTATTGTAGTGTGTAGTGTCATTTGCTTAGAAAGCACAACACCTGTCTTTATGCTAGGAAGGTCAGAAGTCGGTTGGATGTTCATCGTGTTTCACTGTTGCAGTCATGACTGTAGGGTTCTCCCCTGCCGGCAGGCAGCCCTCGGTCAGCCAGAATCCCAAAGTCTGGGTCCGGTGTCGGCTGTTCAACCATGCTCCCTGACGTCAGAGCGCCAGGAGTACAAAGCTGACAGCCGACGCCATCTTCTCCAGTCTTTCTTGCCGTGCGGTGATAGCAGTTCGCAAGTGCTGGTCGGCTGCTCCTGATGAATTTTTCTGATATACTTCGGTCCGAAGACTTTCTTCTCCACTCAAAGCTAAGTACCCCATTGGGGAAACTTTTTTCTTGCTCCACTCCAATGTCAGAAAAAGGTATTAATTGTATTTCATGTGAGAAGCAAATACCTCATAAGGATTTTCATTCTTACTGTATTCCTTGCTTAGGCCCTGACCACAACGTAGCTAGTTGTCGGTTTTGTGCTAGATTCAATCAACGTACAATTAAGCGAAGGTACGATTTTGCTTTTCATTAATTCGGTAGGCGCTTTAACTACAAAATGTCGTCAGATACGGTCACGGCTACCGGAGTTCACAAACATTGCAAGGATAAAGACAGGCCTCCGAGGTCCAAATCTGATGATAGCACACAAGTAGAGCCAGTTTCAGGTTCGGCCGTCGTCAGTGAGGCACTTTTGCAGCCCCTGTCGTCGGCCATTTCAGAACCAACAGCCGAAATGGACTCTCATGAGGAGCCAACCAGGCCTTTAAATATTTCTGTTGCAGGACCTTCGGACAATGCTCCTTTGGATGGGTCCGGAGCCGCTGTGCAGGTACCGGCTTCCAAAGGGGTTTTCAGGCCTACTCAGCTACTAGTAAAGGCAAAGCCAAAGACAAAGGCAAAGACTCCTTCTAAATCAAAGACTTCAACACAGGCCTCTTCTGAACTGGCTCCCAAGTCACAGAAACAGTTACTCAAGATGGCGGAGGATTTACTTACTATGATTAGGCGTTCACATCCCCCTCCAGACAAAAGGCCAAGGCAGGATGTGTATTATGATTCCTCTGATCAGGCTTCTGTTTCCTCAGTTTCTTCTTCTGATCAGGAATATTCTTTCCCTCCTTATGAGGATTCTGATGCTGAAGAATCCATTCCTTCAGCTTCTTCCCCTGAGGATTTCTCTTTTGGGGAAACTTTGCATGAAATAGGTTCATAGGTTCATACTAGGCTATCTGCCCTAGGGCATTTATAAGCCTAGCCAGAGTGTGTGTGGCTTTCACCACCCCTTAGGATGAGAATACTATACCCATTAGTTTGCTGTGCCTCTGTCCAGCAGTGACACAGATGATTCCCGGGGTAAACCTACGATCTCCCATCCACTCGTCAAGATTTCTCTTGAACAGAGTCAGTGAGGGGCTCTGCCTCACATGGACTGGGATTCTGTTCCATAGTGTAGGGAGTCTCTGGGTGATGAATCTGTCCCTCCAGCACATCCTATTTATATCTGTGTTGAGGTTTAAGTCTCTTGCTCTCGTGGCTCTGGTGGATTTGGATTTTTTGAGGTGGAGCATGTCCATTAATTCCGGGTTGGACATGGCCTTGTATGTCAGGCACAGATCACCTCTGAGCAGATGGTATGCGACTGAATAGAGCTGGTGTTTCTTCAGTCGGGCATCGTATGACATATGTTTGAGCCCCTTTATTCTTTTGGTGGGGAACTTTTGGGGTCTTTCCAACTGATGCAGGTGTCGGGTAAGGTACATTCCGAATGGGGCGTTGTACTCAATCATTGGTCTGATAAGTGAAGAGTACAGGGGTACAATGACCTCTCCTAATCTGGATGTGAATCCCTTCATGATCAGGTGGGCAATGTAGAAGGTCTTCCTAACCACTTTGGCAATGTAAGTGTCAAAAGAGAGGTTACTGTCAACTTGGGTCCCCAGGTCCCTGATAACTTCTTCCGTGTTTAATGGATTACCACCTATGTGGTAATTAGGGGTTACCTTGTTTTTCCCAAAGGGTATGACTATACATTTTTTGGCATTTAGCTTAAGGCCATGGCTCTGGCACCAGTTATCCATTTCTATGAGACCTCTCTGGAGGATGTCTGTGTCTGATGGAGTGTGAATTATGGTGCCCAGTTTGCAGTCATCTGCAAATTTTGTCAGCCACAATCCCCCTATGTTTGCCTGCACTTCAGAAAAATAAATGCCGAACAAGAGAGGGCCCAGGACTGAGCCCTGTGGGACACCGCTCGTGACCGGCTTAGAGTCTGACATGGCACCAGCAACTCTAATCCTGTGTGTTCTGTCCTTGAGCCAGTTTGCAACCCATCTTGTGACATATGGGTTTACATCTAAGCTGGTGAGCTTTTCTATGATGCCCGAGTGAGGGAACATTTCCACTGGGAAGGACAGGAGTATTCGGAATCCAAGAAAAGACTGAGGGATTTTCTTCTTCTTCCCCAACATAGACCCCTAGCTATTCCTTCTGTTTTGGATGTTGTGGATGATGCCTTTTCGGAGGCTAACTTAACCCCTGACTCTTTTCCTCCTGCTCCTGTTAAGCCTGATAGATACTACAGGGTTCCTGATTCCCATCAGTTTTTATACAAGAACCCTTCTGCTGACCCTGAAACCATTTCTCAGGGTCCTAAGGGAGTTAAGGCCGCTTCTGCCAAAAATCCCATTCCTACTGAAAAGGATTCTCGATCCTTAGAAAGATGGGGCAAAAAGGTGTACACTTCTGCCACTTTGTCCATTAGGGCTTTAAACTGTCAGTTTCATATGCTTAAATATCAGCAATTCCTCTTGTCTGTCTTAAAACAAAAGCTTACTTCCATTTCTGCCTGTGCAGATGATAAGGAATTACATGACTTATTGCATGCCACTGAACAGGTTGGGAAGCATGGTCTACACTGTGGATTTGATGCCTTGGAGGCTTCTTGTAGGGCTGCGGCCTCTGGCACGGTCATTAGAAGGCATGCATGGCTAAAGGAACAAAATTTACCTGAACAAGTAAAGGCTAAATTATTGGATGCTCCTGTTCAGCATAATGTTTTGTTTGGATCAAAAGCTTAAGAGGTTATTAAAAAGATGGAGGATAAGGCGAAATCCATGCAAACAGTTAAAGATTTCTTACAAGTACAGCCACCTAGATTTAGCAGGAATTGGCCTTCAAAAAATTGGTCCTTTCCCACTTCAGACAGGCCTTAGAGGGGTTGATATAGACGCTCCAGAGGGAGGCCTCAAACACAAGCTGCTTATAGACCAAGACAGTGGACTGCTTCCACCCCTAGGGGAGGAGAGGACAGGTCACAATCTCAAAGGAAACAAACTCAATGACTCCCTCTGTTGGGCTACAGGAACTTCTTGCCTGGCAGCCCCTCTCGGAGGAAAACTCTCTCTTTTTTATCAAAATTGGACTCAAATAACCCAGGACAAATGGGTTTTGGATGTGGTTTTAAGAGGTTACAAATTACATTTTCATACCTTGCCAAGGCCAAGCAGATGGCCAGACCTTCCAAAACATCAATGGACGGAGGCCTTAAACCAGGTGGAAGCTCTTTTGGCTATGAATGCCATAGAACTGGTTCCTCTTTCAGAGATGGGAAAAGGTTTTTACTCGAGGCTCTTTCTAGTCCCAAGGAAGCAAAACTCATGGAGACCCATTCTGGACCTGTCGATCTTGAACACCTTTCTAGAGATTCCAAAATTCAAGATGCTTACTCTACAGCAGCTACTTCCAATGCTGTCCAAAGATGCATGGATGGTAACTTTGGATTTAAAGGAGGCATATTTACACATTCTCATCAGGCAGGATCGCAGACAATACCTCAGGTTCAAGGCCGGATCGAGGCACTTTCAATTCTCTGCGCTGCCCTTTGGATTGTCTACTGCGCCCAGGGTCTTCACCAAATGCCTGGCTCCAGTAGTAGCTTACTGCAGACTCAAGGGAATTCAAATTTACCCTTATCTGGATGATTGTCTAATTCAGGCAGACAGCAAGGATGTCTTACTCCAGCATCTATAATTTGTACAGAACCTCCTCAAGTTCCTGGGATTCTCTGTAAACATAAAAAAAGTCAAATTTGACACCATCAAAACAGATAAATTTTCTGGGTGCACTTCTAAACACCACAACCCAGATGGCATTTCTAACATCCGAAAAACAATTACAGCTAGCATCAACTTTCAGAACCTTGGCAACTCTAACTCAACTATCTGCAAGGAAATTCCTGCAGGCTTTGGGTTACATGGCCTCCTGCATCCTTCTCGTACCATATGCAAGACTACACATGAGGAAAATACAGTGGTACCTAAAAAGTGTATGGTCTCAGCATTGCCACAGTTTAGACATACTGATCTCCGTCCTTCCTTGCCTTCAAAAGGAATTTCTTTGGTGGTCCAGGGCATGTGCTCTAAACAAAGGGAAGCCCTTCCATCTGCCTCCTGCCACTCGGATTATGCTTGGGGAGCCCATTTTCAGGGCAATTGTTTGCAGGGCCTTTGGACAAAGGATCAGAAGCACCTGCATATCAATTTATAGGAAATGTTAGCCGTTCAGAAAGCTCTATTGGCCTTCAGGAATCTTTTACAACCAGGACAACTGCTAATATGGACAGACAACACCACAGTTATGTGGTACATAAACAAGCAAGGGGGATCTCATTCCTACCCCCTTTGCTAACTAGCCATGGATCTATGGAACACAGCTCTAGCTTGCAATCTGGATCTTCAAGCTCAGTTTCTACCAGGGAAACAAAACTTCCTGGCAGACAGTCTGAGCAGAAACCTTTCAGATCCACACGAGTGGATGCTGGACACCAAAATATTCAGGATGATAGCAGTCTGGGGATGTCCTCACATAGACCTCTTTGCATCCCATCTCAATCATCAACTACAGAATTTTTGCACCAGGACTTTCCACAGAGAAGCTTGGAAAGTGGACGCCCTGTCATTCAGTTGGAGGAACCTCTCGGGATATGCCTTTCCACCTCTTCCTCTTCTTCCACGGGTTTTATTGAAGATAAAACAGGACAAGCCCAAGATGATTATCTTGCTGGCTCCAAATTGGCCTCGGCAGTTTTGGTATCCAACTCTAAAAACCTATGCCTGGAGCCCCCTTGGGTTTTACCTCATTCTCCAAAACTTCTGTCCCAACATCAGGGTCAGGTTCTACACTCTCATGTCAGAACTCTCAGCCTGGCGGCCTGGTTAATCCAGGGCCTTTGATTCCTTCTTTACTGCCCAAGCAGGTTATGGATGTCCTTTTAGAAGCCAGACATCCTAGCACTAGAAAATCTTATGCAGGAAAATGGAAAAGATTTTGTTCCTGGATGCAGGCTCAGGATTCTGATCCTCTTCTTCCTAACATTACTTTAATTTTACTTTACTTGACAGATCTCTTACATAAGGGTCTCTCTTTCTCTTCCATTAAGATACATGCCTCTGCTATTTCTGCTCATTATAATACAGACCCTCCCATCTTTTCCCACCAGCTCATGAGACAGTTTCTCAGAGGAGCTAAGAATTTACGACCTCCTAGATCTCCTCCCATTCCTGCTTGGGATCTCAACTATGTTTTGGAAAAACTAACCTTGCCTCCTTTTGAGCCTGCTGCCTCTTCTGACATCAAGTTTTAATCTTGGAAGACAGCTATCCTGTTAGCCCTAACCTCTGCCAGGAGAGTTTCTGAGTTACAAGCTCTTATGGCTGTGGAACCTTATATTATTTTTCATCAAGACAGGGTATCTTTGAGGACTAATCCTACCTTCATGCCTAAGGTGGTTTCCAAAGTGGCTTTAAATCAAACTATACACTTGCTAACCTTTTTCCCCACTCCTCAAAATAAAGGGGACAGGATCTTACATTCCTTGGATGTACACAGACAACTACGTTTTTACCTAAACAGAACCAAGGACATCAGAAAATCAGAACAATTGTTTGTTTCTTATGCTTCAAGTTCCCAAGGTAAAGCCATTTCTAAACAGACCATTTCTAAATGGATTGCTCATGGAATCAGATTTTGTTATTCTCACCATGGAAAGCAAATCCCAGGGAGTATACGGACTCATTCCACCAGAGCTGCTGCCACTTCTGCGGCCTTCCTCAGGGGAGTTCCTACCAAGGACATTTTGGAAGCTGCAACTTGGAGTTCAGTGCATACGTTTTCTAAGCACTACAATCTACCTCTCTACTCCAAGTCTAGGGCAGGCTTTGCCTCTGCAGTCTTGCAGGGCCTTTTAGCCGCCCCTTCCTCTCAATGACCACCTCCCTTTCTTTCAGCTTTGGGATTCTACCCTACAGTCATGACTGCAACAATGAAACACTATGAACATAGTACAGTTGTGTACACCTACCATAAATGTAGATGTTAGTGTCTTCACTGTTGCAGTCTGGGTTTCCCTCCCTCCTGTCCCCTCTTATTTTTACTTTTGTGTATTTCCTTTTTTCACCATTCTTCTGAGGTGTATTTGCAAAGGTTATGGGACCTTTTTCATCTTGGGACTCCTGACATCTGGGGCAAGAAAAACTGGAGAAGATGGCGTCGGCTGTCAGCTTTGTATTCCTGGCATTCTGACGTCAGGGAGCATGGTTGAACAGCCGACGCCGGACCCAGACTTTGGGATTCTGGCCGACTGAGGGCTGCCTGCCGGCAGAGGAGAACCCTACAGTCATGACTGCAACAGTGAAGACACTCAAACATCTACATTTATGGTAGGTGTACACAACTGTACTTTCTCTCCTGCTAGAGTAAGAATTTAGATTTGTATTCTAATGCTGACCGTGTTTTGGGGGGGGGGGTAGAAGTAGTAGCATTATCTGTTTTACTTGTGCATAGTTGTAGGTAATGTTAGATACCCTGTTATTTGGTGAAGAGGTGAAGAGGACGGGATTTATATAATAGCTTGAGTTTCATAATACTTGCCATAAGAAATTAGATTATGCAGTAAGTAATTAATGATTATTTGATCATACTTATCACCCATTAAACTTGAACTTTCAGATAGTTGTGAAGCATGCTGAAGTTTTTATTCCTTTTACTGACTTATTAAACATCACAGTCTGCTTGTCAGTGTCACATTTTTACAGTGGGGGTTGTCTGGCAAATTGAAATAACTGCTATACTGCTGGAATTTAACATTGTATCTGCAGTGTGTTTTTGGAAATCTGCCATTTAAATTGGCCAGTGGCATATCAGTATGTATTATAACTGGGGCAGACTGTGCAGTGCTTTGATACACTAAACTGTATGTTTGTCTTCACAATGCATCTATTTTTTTGCCTGCTATATTTCTTTTTTTTTTTTTTTTTTTTCTGAATTTTGTTTGCACTGTTAGGCCTACAAAAAGTACAAGCAGAGTTGGTGACTTCCTGATAGTTGAGGAAGGTATATCTATATTTTTGTCTGTGAGTTGCTTAAACTGATAGAGCTCCTTTCTGTTTTACTTGCTTCATTTTGTTTACTGTTTTAAAAAATCTGCTTGGCCTGTGTTTCTTGTTCTGTGTGGCAGATAGACAAGTAAATCACCTAGATTGCACATTATACATTTTTTTAATTGGTTAATTTGTTTCTTGAATGCTACTTAAATACACAGAGCATTTCTTTGTCTTTTCTGATAAGATTCTAGGCCTGCAAAAACTATAAGCACTGTTGGTGACTCTATGTGATTTTAATCTGTCCACCCTTAATGTAAATTGAGTTTTTTAAGCTCCTCCCTTTCTACACTCCTCTGTTTAGCTTGTATTACTTATTTGCCTTTCCTTGTGCTTATTTTGACTACTGATTTACTTGCCCCAAATTCATTATCTCACTAGTTGTTGGACAAAGTAGTATGTTTTACTCTAGCAAACTCTTTTCTGTGTTGTTACATCAAGAAAGATAGTGGATTTTCCATCTAGTGGCAGTGAGTGGTAGCGTGGTCTGTATAGGTTGGGGAAGCACAGTAGAGATTCCTACATGTAGTTGTTTTATTGTCTGGAGGGCTTATTAATAATCTTACCTTGTTTTTAGTGCCTTTATAAATTATACACAGTTATGTGGCTCTTGGCTCATTTCTACAAAGCAACGTACTTTTATTGAATAGTCACGGTTTTATAAGCTGGTTAAAATATACTGCTGTTATCTTGAATTTATTGCCTTTACTTAAGTTTAAGTTTGTGGTAGCATTTCACTCCAGACACGCATACGATGTGCTTTTGCATTAGAAGGACTGGAATTATTCATCTATTAGCAGTAGGTGTTTACCTGGTTTGAGTTGGGAAACACTCAAAAGGGCTCTAAGTGCAGTCACTTTATTGGCCACAGGGTTCAATGGTCAGTTTTCTGTATTTTCAGTGCTGGTATGTTTGGCACATTTGCACAGAGCTGCTCCCAGTGCCCTGTACAGATACAAACATCTGGAAACATTGTTTATTTGCATTCAAGGTTTACAGTGCTGTTTATTGTTTTTTTTTTTTTTTTTTTTTTGCACTCTTTTGGAGTTTAATGCTGCATTTTCAAACTGCTGTAACTGTTGCTGTTCTTAACTGAAATACATTGTATCTAGTGTTTCTTTGTATTAGGCATCTATTTCAGGTTTCTTAACACATGGATTCCAAACCAGTCATTTTACATTAAGAGATCAATATTTGCACTCTTGTGGCAGGAAAGGCCTGATTTTACCTATCACAACTGGTAATTGTTTGTTGAAAGCTCATTGTGTGCTTACATGGTTGGGCTTAGAGCCATAGTTAGTGTAAAACTTGCTTATTTCTGATTGTATATAAGCCTTGCCTTTGAGAGAAGCTGCTGTTTGTGCAGTAATGATTACTGGTGCCTTGTATAAATGCAGTCACCATAAGTTGAAATTTCCTTGTAAAAACCACTTCAGAACTTTACATCTGTTCCCTGTTATTCACTGGGCAACTAGTTTGCATGGTGAGCAGCATTTCTGCAATTTAGTTAGGACTGTTCAGGTCTACCTTACCTTAGTATAGTACCCAGGACTATTGCTGCTCAGAGAGCATCTGGTTTGGCATTGGGCAGCATCGCTGGTCAGGTTAGCTGCAGATTACACCAAGTAAGCACCCTTCCCTCATTCATTTACAAACACCCTCCATTCCTGTCCTGTCAAATACACATTAGGACCTGTAGTCATGGATGGGCACTCTCCTGCTATCTCTGCATCCAGCTTGGTGGAAATTGGCATCCTGAGGCAATGTAACTGTTGTCTTATGTACACTGACGACCACTTAATGCTTGAACAGACAAATACAGTATGTGAGAGTTGTAGTTACACATTAACATTGAAGGCTAGACTCTCAGACACAAAAAGTAACAAACAGGTTGCCAGCTTCTCCCACACATCATTCATAGCACCTGCAAAGGACAACACACACACACACACCCACATATGCGGATGCACTCACTTGGGATTTACCCAAACCTCAAAGGCCTCTCAGGCCCAGTCTTCAGAAACTCTGAATGCCCGCAAATAAGACAATTCCCATCACAGCACATAAAGCCACATCTCGTTGTGCCTCAAGTACCAAGCCCATAAGGCAAAATAGTCCACAACCCAATATTCTTGTCATAGGAGCCTCCATTGTGGGACACACACTGGTGTCCCTCTTACCAGGCTGGATAAGGGCAAGGTTATAGTTATTTGCATGTCAGGGCCCAGGATTTGCCACATCATGCCAGCACTCCGGTCACTTACCCCTAAGTACCAGTATAACTTGGTCATGTGGGCATGAATGTCCTGAGACATACCTCACTGGACTATGTGAAGAGAAACCTGATGAGCTCTCAGAATGTCACAGGCAGGTATGAGTCTAGCATTGAGCAGCATTCTACTGTCTACAAGGATGATGCCCCAATACCAGCAGAAAATGACTTTAGCAATGGGTTAAAGCTTATTGGTGTCATTCCAAAGGGGTCCAGTACTTCTCAGCCTGACATGGATGACAGTCCATGTTGCTTTCAGGGATGGCTTTCATCTGTAGGCTTTTGGATATTGGCCAAAACATAATCCACCCCTATAGTGCCTTTTTTTAGGCATTGCCAAGCAGACAAACCTTCCAACATAACAAAAGCTACTCACGGCAAGCTAAAGGTGGTGTTACTGAATGCTAGGAGCTTCAACAAGAAACTGCAATCCCTGGAAACTCTTCTATCCCTGAAAAATGCTATGTAATTACTGAAACATGGTTCAAAGCCATGGAAAGCACTCTGGCAGAAATGGCTAGAATGTCTTTCATACATTCAGACCACCCACTGAACATGAAGGAGCAAAAGGCGGAGGTATATCTATCTACATAAAAGATAAGCACAGCCCAAAGCTGGTCAAACAATATGACATGCTTGAGCTACTTCATGTCCAACTAACCATGCAAAAAATCCATTACCATATTGTTGATAAGTCCAGGTCACCCACCATGAACCAGGAAACCCATATATCATATGTGAAGGTACTAGAATCACTCACCATCCAACCCAGTACTATACTCATGGGTGAGTTTAACTACCCCTGTAGTGATTGGGAGGCATACATGACCACTAACATGCAGACCCAAAGATTTCTTGACTTGGTAAATTCAAGTGCCCTGGAGCAGCTGTCTGCACTCCCACTAGGGGAACAAATATCCTAGATCTAATATTCACAAATATGGGAGAGTGCTGTACCCCCTCCCCCAGTGTGATGCTGTCACTGGTAAGATCAGATCACAAAGCAGTCTCCCTTGAAATAAAGGTAAAACTAGTCCCCCCACCTAATCCCAAAAAGTTAAGAATTTCTATAAGGTAAGTTACTCCCCTACCAAGGGATGGCATAGCTAGCTTCAAAGCTCCCCCAAATCCAGAAAATGTGAAACTTGGGTAGAGGCATACACAAAAGCCTTTTACAATCGTATGAACAACTGCATATAAATGGCAGTACCAGACAACAGTAAACCGAGGTCAAACCACAAAAAACAAGCCAGCAAGTTAGACCCCTGGTACAAGAAAAGAAAGAAAATCCTGTCAAGAAGTGAGAGGGAATGCATGTACAACAAAGCAAAAAGTCCCTTTGTAGTTTAAATAAGTGAGTCGGGGAACTAATCAAGTCTCCGAAAGCAGACTTTGAGGTAAAATAGCCTCCAAAGCTAAGGATAGCCATAAGGCATTTTTTAGTTATGTTAACTATCTTAAGGGCGATACCCAACAATGTGCAGAATTAGTTGTAGATGGCATCACCTATACTCAGCCACAAGATATAGCAAATCTGCTGGCTGACAAATTCATCTTAAATTTCACCTTTGTATCATCGCCAGTTCTTCCCTCCACCTCTCCACTGCCAATTATCACCAAAGAACAGGTTGCCACTGCTGTCTTTAAAGCTAAAAACATGGCTTCAATGGGGTCTGAAAATATACCAGATTTACCTCTTAAACAGCTTATATCAGGACTTATCAGGCCCATTAGGATCTCTATTTAACCACCACCTCCTGACTGACTTTGTTCCGATAGTGTGGAGGACAGCAACAGTCATCCCTCTGCATAAAGTGGTCTAGCTACTGACCTGAGAAATTACAGACCCATAACTTTGACTAGTCTTGTATGTAAAGCCATGGAATGAGTAATCATAGACCTGATAAATAATGACATAGGAAACTTCCAAACACTGGTCCCGACACATATCAGCTTTGTCAAGAGCAGGTCATGCCTACTGAATCCGGTGGATTTCTTTGAGAAAGTAATTAAGGCCATGAATGAGGGTAAAACAGTCTATACCACCTACCTTAACCTGGCCAAGGCATTTGACACATTTCCCCACTCAGGTATTATGAACTCACAAAATTGGGCATAAATCCCTACGTCACCAGATTGATAGCCTATTGGTTCATGGACAGGGCACATGTGGTTAAAGTAGTTGAATCCAGATCCAACAACAAACCAGTTGCTAGTGGTGTGTCACAGGGCTCAGTGCTGGGACCATTCCTGTTAAGAATATACCTCTTTGAAGCAAAGGCTAATTTGGAAGGGCTCTGGATGATAACATTTCCTGATGACTGTAAGGTAGGGGAAATTACTGAATCCCCCAACAATGTAGATATCCATCAGGAGGGTCTAGAGCTGGCAAATGATTGGTGCCAGAACCATGGCCTAAAACTTAATGTGAAAAAATGCATTTTCATACCCTTTGGGAATAAATTTACACCTGCAAATTACATCATCAGTCGCACACCCCTAGCAGTAGACTCAGTGAGAGATCTAGGTACACAGTTGCCTGAACTTTGACCTCCATGTGTCCACAGTGGTAAGAAAGATGTTCATGTTTTACACGTTCTGTACTTAGAAGGCATGCCTGGCTTAAGGAGCAAGGTAGAGATATTCGCAGGTTCCGTAGTCGAAGAAGAGTCTCGTGGCATACCGGACTCCGAATGGATCTCGGTAGAGGCCTGCGAATCCATTGAAGCGGGCATCAGGGGCTGCAAAAGCGCCTCACTGAGTACCGGTGAACTGGCGACTAGCTTAAAGGAAGCATCATCGGCAGTTTTGGACCTGTGCGGTCTGTGTCTGTCTTTATCCTTACTATTTTTTCAGAAGATCGGTAGTCGGAAGGCTTACCGATGCCATTTAGGAATACGGAGATTGAGAACGAAAGTATTTAGCTACAAAAAGGGCCCAACGATGAATTGTTTGGGCATTGAACAAAGCACAAAAACGGCAGTGAGGTATGTTGTGGTCTGGGCATAAATAGGTGACACAGTAAGAATGGAAATCTAGGTGTGGTATTTGCTTTCCACAGGCGAGACAATTGTTAACTTTTTCTGACAACCGTTAGAGCTAGAAAAAAGGATCCCCAATGGGGTACTTTAGCTTTTAGAAGACTTAAACTTTAATTTATTTGGAAATGAAAACTCAGGTAGCGGCCAACTGGCACTCATGTGAACTGCTTCTGCTCCAGGCACCTCGGCAAGAAAGACTGATATAATGGCATCGGCTGCCTGTTTTTATACACTGACAACAGTACTGAAGCGACATCAACAGACACATAAATACTATGCCTCTGGTATTCGGACCGACTGAGGGCTACCCCTGGCAGGATAACCCAAGTGTGATGACTGCAACAGTGAATACACTCAAACATCTACATTTATGGTAAGTGTACATAACTGTACTTTCTGTGGCAAAACTTGTAAGTAAAGTTATGGCATCCAAATATAAGGAAATTACAGTCTTGTTGTACTCAGCCCTCGTTAGACCAATAATCTGATACTGTGCTCCATTTTGCATGTATTTGACTAGGCAAATACAGCAGCTGGTGCAACCTCAGATGTTCCTCACAAAGAAAATACAGGGTGTAAATAACATGCCCTATGCAGATAGACTAAAACCCCCTATCCCTTTTCTCTATCTCCTACCAGCTATTAAGGGGTGACCTATGTCTGACCTACAAGTCACTCACAAATCTAGCTCTGATGGAGCTGCTCCACATCTCCAAGTTAAACAGCATGAGGGGGTCACCTGATCTAGGGATCTAATCTTAGTGACTCAAACAAAACATCCTGGGGGGATGTGTCTCAGAGTCTGCCCTTTCTTTGGAACAGGCTTCCTACTCACATTATTCAGAGCCCTTCCCTGGCCCTCTTTGAACACAGTTTGGATCAGTGGATGGGGAATTGCAAATTTACACCTGGGGTAGTGCTGATGTCCCTTATGGACAGGTGCAGTCTATAATATACTGAATGCATAGGCCCAAATATATGCCAACCTCTTGCCTCTAGGGGCCATATATTGGGTACAATTGGGTTATATTGGCTAGGCTTGTAAGGGTTTTTAAGCCATTAGCCTAGTAATCTCCTAGTAACTTATGAACAGTTAGACCTCTGCTGATTGGATTTGAGTCTGATCATTGTCCTGTGCTGCGTATCTCCAGCAAAGGGGCAAAAGCCATCTGTAGGGGCCATTAGTCAGGGTGCTTTCTACCTATGCTGGCCTCCCAGAAATGAGGGAATATGCTATAGGACCCAATTCCCACCTTGGATCAGGAATTGAGTGGTCAATGTCACAGCAGGGGCTACTTTGCCACCTCCGCATGAGTGCATGCTGCCGTGCACTTGCAATGATTGCTACCGCCTATCAGTCTTTGTAGGCAAATGCCCGAGGCCATCCTTGTGTTGCAACCTCTCCCCTTAGGGATTGTGGCATTGGATGGCCCTCATATATTTGCCTTAAAAGGATAGGAATGCCCATCCTCTCTACGCCATTTTCAGCAGATACCCAAGGTGCTAAGCAAGCTCTGAATACCTGAGCCATAATCAGAGACTTAGCTGTGCATGCCAACAGAGCTGCTGGTTTCTTGCCTTCAGTAAATGTTATTCAATTGTATATTTTTCCTTCCCACTGCAGATGATCTACTGTGGAGCCATAATCATTATATCTAGAGTTTCAAAAGCCCAAGACCTACTTTTATTTTTTGTGACCTGTAAACACTGATTCTTTACAATTCATCTTTTTTCTGTATGGTATTTATTGCAACTGCAAAGTCTCCCATATCTTTTAAATGTGTGCATGTTGTCATCTTAGAACCTTTACATTTTTCAGTTCACATTTCCTTTCTTCCTTACTATTCCCTTGTCATTGTAGGAAAATGCCACCTCTTATTATTTTCCCTAATTGTCTTAACACATTGTAACATCTTTCAGAAGTAAGTAATAAGATGGCTGAAGAATACTTATACTTCTGTACATGCCTGTTGCCTACTTTAAAGTAATTCCACATCACTTATCTATACAGTGTGTTCCACAGTTAATCATTACTTCCATGTATACAGCTTGCTCTACACATCCACCATTAATAATGCTGACTGTCCTTTCCTTTTTAACCCGTCTTCTATTTTAGCCACACAAGCTTATATATACTTGTATGTGGTGTGTGTCTATTATATATATCTATATATATATATATATAGGTTCATAGGTTGGTACTAGGCTTTCAGCCCTAGGCCCTATACAAGCCTAGCCATAACAATTCCCAGGCTATTTCTTCCCACACTATTTACTTCCCTGGACCCCTGTCTAGCAGGGCGACTGACATGATCCCCGGGGTGAATTTCCTTTCTCCCATCCAATCATCAAGGTTCCTTTTGAAGAGGGCCAAAGAGGCACTCTGCTTGACATGTATGGGCAATCTATTCCAGAGTCTGGGGAGTCTCTGGGTCAGGAACCTATCCCTCTAGCATGTTTTGTTTATTGTGATGACAATGTTTAGTTCCCTGGAGCGTGTGGCTCTGAGGGATTGGGATTTCTTTAAGTGTAGCATGTCCAATAGCTCTGGGTTTGACATGGCCTTGTATGTTAAGCAGAGATCGCCTCTGAGTAGACGATATGCGACAGAGTGTAGCTGGAGTTTTTTAAGGCGGACAGCGTAGGGCATTTGCTTTAGGTCTGTGATTCTTTCAGTGAGGTATTTCTGCGGCCTTTCCAGTTGCAGATGTCTTGAGAGGTACATACCAAACGGGGCATTGTATTCTATAATGGGTCTAATGAGGGATGAGTACAGTGGGACACTGACCTCTTTTCTGGATGAAAAGCCCTTAGTGATGAGGTGTGCCACATAGAAGGATTTCCTGACTGTTGTGGTGATGTGGTTATCGAAGGTGAGACCACTGTCCACCTGTGTCCCTAAGTCTCTTATCACACTTTCAGTATTTATTGTACTGCCACCTATATGGTAATTCACGGATACATGTTTTTTTCCCAAAGGGGATAACTATACATTTCTTGGCATTGAGCTTGTGCCCATGGCTCTGGCACCAAGCATGTAAGGCCCTTTTGTAGAGTATCCACATCATTTGGGGATTCAATAACGTCTCCCAGTTTGCAGTCATCAGAGAACTTTGTTAGCCAGAGTCCCTTAGTGTTGGCCTGTACTTCAGAGAAGTAGATGCCAAACAAGAGTGGTCCCAGGACTGAACCCTGAGGTACTCCACTTGTCACTTGTCTGAAGCTGGATTTGGAGATGGCTACTTTTACAGTGTGGGTTCTATCAGTAAGCCAGTTAGCAACCCATTATGTGACGTAGGGATTAATGCCCAGCTTAGTAAGTTTATCTATGATTCCAGTGTGGGGGATGGTGTCAAAGGCCTTGGCAAGGTCTAGATAGGCTGTGTGGACCATCTTACCCATGTCCATGGCTTTGGAGACTGATTCGAAGAAGTCAGTTAGGTTCAGGAGACAAGATCAGCCCTTCACAAACCCTTCACAAAAATCCGGACAATACCAAGAAAGGAGGGGGGGTATCCATATTCATCAAAGACACCCACACCTCAAGACTGGTGGCAACGCACGATGCATCGGAGACCATCCAGGTGCAATTAACCATAGGCAAGACTGCTCTGCAAATTGTAGCATGTTACAGGCCACCCTCACAAACTCAGGAACCTCACATGGCCTTCCTGAAAACACTAGAGGGGATAAATGTATCACCAAACACCATCATACTAGGTGACTTCAATTACCCTAATATAGACTGGGAACACTACTCAAGCCCAAACACCCTAGCCCAAAAGTTCCTGGAATTCATAAACTCAAATGCCATGGAACAACTAGTCACCATCCCCACAAGAGGAGAAAACATACTTGATCTCATCATCACGAACATGGGAGCACAATGTTCAACACCGGAAGTATACCCCTCACTGGTGAGATCAGATCACAAACTAATCTCGCTGGAGGTCCTCATCCCACCCCCACCTGAAATAAAAAGACCACAGTAAAGAACTTCTCAAAGCCGACTCCACACTTCTAAAGACTAGTGTGGTCTCCTTTAAGGCCCCGAGCCGATGGAAAACAGTACTCAAGCCGCTGAATCACTTACAAATGCCTTCTACCAGCACCTGCAGGACTGCATGGATAAGGCAATCCCAAGCAAAACAAAGACTCTTTGTACCAAAGGCAAGCGTCCACTCTGGTGGACCCCAGCCATAAACAAACTCTACAACAAAAGGAGGAAGCTACTACAAGATAGAGCAAAATCCTTAAAAGGTAAGACACCCTTGATCACTATAAGTAAAAACTAAGAGCTCTCATAAAATCATCCAAAGCAAATTTTGAGAGAAAAATAGCTAAAGACTCGAAAGACAATCATAAGGCCTTCTTTAGCTATGTTAGAAACCTGGGAGGAAACTCCCAGATATGCTCAGAACTAGTTCAAAATGATGTGAAGATTACTGATCCTACAGACATTGCCAACATACTGGCTGACAGGTTCAGTGCAAACTTCTCCCCTCCTCAAAAGGAGAGATCTCTATACCAAGCGATTCCAGAGCCCCAAACATCTCCAACGCCCAAGTGAGAACTGCTCTCTCCAAAGCAAAAAACACAGCATCCATGGGACCTGATGGTGTCCCCGGCTGTGTGCTCCACGAACTCAATGAGGAATTAAACCCACAGCTAGGACAGCTGTTTAATCATAGTCTTACCTCTGGATACGTACCCAGGAGTGGCGCACTGCAACTGTGGTCCCACTTCACAAAGGCGGTGCCTCCACCGACCCTGGAAATTACCGCCCATTAGCTTGACAAGCCTTATCTGCAAAGCCATGGAGAGGATCATAATGGACCTCATAAATAAAGACATAGGGAATTTGCAGACTTTGGATCCATCCCAGTTTGGCTTTGTCAAAGGCAGATCATGCCTTCTAAACTTGGTTGACTTTTTCGAAACAGTCACCAAAGCCATTGATGAGGGAAAGGCAGTCCATACAGCCTACCTCGATCTGGCGAAGGCCTTTGATACAATACCCACTCGGGTATCATTGAAAAACTCATCAGCTTAAATGTTAACCCATACATCATAAGATGGGTTGCAAACTGGCTGAGTGACAGAACCCACAGGGTCAGAGTTGCTGGCGCCATGTCAGACTCAAAGCCTGTCACAAGTGGTGTACCACAGGGCTCAGTCCTGGGCCCACTCTTGTTTGGCATCTACTTTTCCAGTACAAGCAAACACAGGAGGGTTATGGCTGACAAAGTTTGCAGATGACTGCAAACTGGGCCATAGTAAAACACATCTGACACAGATATCCTTCAGAAGGGTCTCACAGAAGCGGATAACTGGTGCCAGAGCCATGGCCTAAAGTTAAATGCCAAAAATGCATAGTCATACCCTTGGGAAAAACAAGGTTACCCTAGCTACCAAATAGGTGGCAATCCACTGAGTACAGAAAAAGTTATCAGGGACCTGGGGACCCAGGTTGATAGTAGTCTGTCATTCGACACCCATGTAGCTAAAGTAGTTAGGAAGACCTTCTACATTGCCCACCTTATCATGAAGGGATTCTCATCTAGATCAAGGGAGGTCATAGTCTCCCTATACTCATCACTCATCAGACCAATGATTGAGTACAATGCCCCATTCGAATGTATCTGACCCGACACTTGCAGCAGCTGGAGAGGCCACAAAAGTTCCTCACCAAAAGGATAAAGGGTCTCAAACATCTGTCCTATGCTGCCCGACTGAAAGAACTCCAGCTCTATTCAGTCGCCATCTTGCTCAGAGGTGACCTTTGCCTAACATACAAGGCCATGTCAAACCCAGATTTGATGAATATGCTTCACCTCAAAAATCTAGATCCGTCAGAGCCACAAGGGCGGAGACTTAAACCTCGACACGGCTATTAATAGGGCGTGCTGGAGGGATAGATTCATCACCCAAAGACTCCCTATGCTGTGGAATAAAATCCCGGTATATGTGAGGCAGAGCACCTCGCTGGCCTTGTTCAAGAGAAATCTTGACCAATGGATGGGAGATCGCAGATATACCCCAGGGATTACCTCAGTGTCACTGCTCAACAGAGGCACAGCAAAATAATGGGTATAGTTCCCCATACTAAAGGGGTGGCGTAAGCCACAAAACTATGGGCTAGGCTTGTAAATGCCCTCGGGCAGATAGCCTAGTATGAACCTATGAACCTATGAACCTATGAACCAAACTGGGTGGGGTCCAGTGTTTGAAGGTTGCCAATGTCTTTGTTTATAAGTTCCATGATAATACGCTCCATGGCCTTGCAGATAAGGCTTGTCAGACTGATGGGACGGTAGTTTCCGGGATCCAAGGTGGATCCCCCCTTGTGGAGTGGGATAACTGTAGTTCTGTGCCACTCAGTGGGCATGAAACCTAAAGTGAGGCTATGATTAAACATGACACTTAGGTGAGGTGCCAGTTCATATTGTAGTTCATAGCCCGGGATGTCATCTGGTCCCATGGATGCTGTATTCTTAGCTTTGGAGAGTGTGTTTTTTACCTGTGTGGCCGTTATTACCGGAATTTGGCAATCTTCCGGTATTGAGATGGGCCATTTAGGGGGTGAAGTTGGCACTGAATCGATCTGCCAGGATATTGGCAATATCCTTGGGATCAGTATATTTAATGCCATTCTGTTTTAGCTCAGAGCAGATCTGAGCATTGCCATTTAGATTCTTGACATAGTTATAGAATGCCTTGCGGTTGTCTTTGGAATATTTGGCAATTTTATTTTCGTAACTAACTTTGGAGGATTTTATGAGGGATCTCAGTTTCTTACTGAGGCTGGTAAGGGAGGTTTTTGCATCCTGGGATTTTCCTCTTTTCTGCAACAGTTTCTTCCTTTTATTGTAAAGTTTGTTTATGGCAGTGGACCACTAGATTGGCTTTCTTTTTTTGGATGAGAGCATCTTGGTTCTATTTGGGATGGCACGATTCATGCATGAGTGGATGTGCTCGTACAGTGCCTTAGTGTAGCATTCAGCAGTTGAAATTTCAGTTCCCGTCTGCATGGGTGTCATGAAGTTTGTCACTTCTGACTTGAGTAGCATGAAGTTGGCTTTGGAGAAGTTTTTTTATGGAGGTTTCCTTACTGGGGGTGGGGGGTGGGATGTGGATGTTAAGGGTGATTAGCTTATGGTCAGACCTGACTAAAGAGGGGGTGACCATAGGTGTGGAGCATCGATTTCCCATGTTGGTAATGACCAGGTCTAGGATATTGGAGCGCCTGGTGGGACTATGGATTAGTTGATCCAGGGCGTTGGAATTTATGAATTCCAAGAACCGTTCCCAGTTAATGGCAGGGTAGTTAAAATGTCCCAGTATTAGGGTGTTTGATTCTATCTTTCTATTTTCCAGTATGTTTAGAAAGGTGTAGTGAGAATCTTGGGGTATGGTGGGGGATCTGTAGCAAGCTACAATTTGGATTGCAGTCTTACCTAGTGTTAGTTGCACGTGGAGAATTTCAGACTCATTGTGTTGGGCAACTAGCCTGGTGGTGTGAATATCCTTAGTGAATATTGACACTCCTCCGCCTTTAGTGTTTCAGTCCTGGTTTGGTGGCCAAATAGTGTGGTAAGAGTTGTAGCCTGGTATTGCAGGGGTGCTCTCTGGAGCCTTGACCCGTTTTATATATATGTATATATATATATATATATATATGTACACACACACACACACACACACACAGAGTAAAAACTACAAGAACACACACAGTAAAAACTACAAGTAGCTAAGTTAGAGTTTTCACTGTGTGATAACTTAAACCTCCTATAGTAGAAGCCCATGGAATATATGCAAAAGACACCTTAAAGACATTGTGTTTCTGCTACTGTCTATGGCTTCTGAATGTCTATGACTTTTTACTTTTTAAGTGTTTATGGATACATTCAGGTTAATAAAGCCAAACCCCACTAGCTGTGGACATGCATGTTTTGGGCTTCTTATGACCTTGTCATCACAGTATAAGTGGTCTGTTTGGCTATACTTTAGAAACATAGGGTTTTTACACCCTTCAGATATCCATAACCATTAAGGTGTCTGTAGAAGATTCCAACTAACATCCAAACCAGAGAGTAAAAGGTCACACAGACAAACCAATTAGTAAAAACTACAAGAAAAATCTAGTCAAGCTAGAGTTTTCACTGGTGATACCTTACATTTCCTGTAGTAGAGGCCAATGAGATATTTTGGAGACACCTTAATGGTTATGGATATCAGCTGGATGTAAAGACCCTCTGTTTCTAAGTCTATTTATGCTTTGCTGATGAGGTCTATTTGTCAGGATGTGATTGACTCCAGTGAATTGCATTATTTAACTGTTGAATTTCCAGAGATTCTAACAATTTTTGGAATTCCCAAAATTCACAAGAATATAAATAATCCTCCATTTAGACCAATAGTGGCTGCTAGGAATTCCAGATTTGAAACTTTAGCCACCTGTGTTGATGTTTTTTGTAAGAAAGCATTGAATAGCAAGGTAAATATTTTAAAGGATTCTTGGCATTGCCTTGAATTACTGAGGGAAGCACCTAAAGAGGTTGATATATTTTTGTTGCAATTGATGTTGTTAATCTATTTACAGTTGTTTCACATGATGTTGGATTGGAATTTTTTAGTGAAAGCCTACTTTATGTTGAAGGCATGCACAATGTGAAAAGGAATTTGATAATTGAAATGATGGAAATAATGTTGAATAACAATTTCCTTTACTTTGAAGGGGAATATTTTAAGTAGATGTCTGGAGTAGCTTTGGGAGCAAAATGTGCCCCCATTTATACTAATTTGGTTTTAGCTGAATGGGAAAAGAGATTAGTTTTTGATTTCCCTTATATGAGTGACATTATTCTATGGGTGAGTCTCTTGGATGATATTTTAATATTGTGGCATGGAAGTATTAAACAAATAGAGCAGTTTGATGTTCATCGTGTTACACTGCTGCAGTCATTACACTTGGGTTATCCTGCCGTCAGGCGGTTCCCCAGTTGGCCTGAGTTCCAAAGTCTTGGTCCGGCGTCAGTTGCTGTTGCCTCCTCCCTGATGTCAGTGCGACAGGGGTATATAAGATGCAGCCTATGCCATTTTCCCAGTCTTTCTTGCTGCATGGTGCTTGACGCAAAAGCAGTTCGCAAGTGCCGGTCGGACGTCTCCTGAGATTTTCATTCTGAATCCAGAACCGAAGTTGGGGAAACTTTTTCTTGCCTCAGACCGATGTCAGTAAAAGTTAATAACTGTATTTCTTGTGGGAAGCAAATACCTCATAAGGATTTCCATTCTTATTGTATCCCATGCCTAGGCTCAGACCACGATGTCACTGGTTGTCGGTTTTGTGCTAGCTTTAACAAGCGCACTATTAAACGTCGGTTTGATTTTGCCCGTCATTATTTTGGTAGAAAATTCAATTATACCATGCCGTCGGAACTTCTGATGACCGGAATACATAAAAAGCGCAAAGACAAGGATAGGCATCCGAGGCCCAAAACTGACAAGGAAGCCTCTTCTAGGCCAGTCGCCGGTTCTACGGTTTTCAGCGAGGCGCCTTCACAGCCCCTGACGACTGCTTCTGTAGAACCACAGGCTGCTTCTGACTCCCACGTGGTGATGGCCGGGCCTTCGGATGCAAAAGTAACCCTTCAGAGGGATCCGGAGTAGCTGAGCTACCCGCAGCTTCAGAGGGTGTTTTCAGATCTACTCAGTTAAGCATTAAACCCACTAAGTCTAAACCACCTTTAAAATCAAAGAAACAAATACAGCATTCTCCAGCACAGGCCTCCATGCCTAAGCAACAAATGCTCAAAATGGCCGAAGACCTAATCACTCTGATCAGGGGGTCCCATCCCCCTCCTGATAAAAGGCCTAGACAGGATGCAGATTATGACTTATCCGACCAGGTGTCCATCTCTTCAGATTCATCCTCAGACCTAGGATATTCTTTACCCCCTTATGAGGATTCTGATGCTGAGGAGTCAATTCCATCAGCCTCTCCGCCTGAGGACTACTCCTTTGGGGAAACCTTGCATAGCATGAGTGAGCATTTCCATTGGGAAGGCCAGGATTACTTAGAATCCAAGAAAAGGCTCAGAGACTTCTTTTATTACCTCAACACAGACCCCTTGCCATTCTGCCAGTATTAGATATTGTGGATGATGTGTATACTGAATCCAGCTTAAATCCTGATTCCTTACCTCCAGCCCCAGTTAAACCTGACAGATACTACAGAGTCCCTGACTCTCACAAATCTCTGTACAAAAGCCCTGTTGCGGACCCTGAAACTATTTCTCAGGGACCCAAAGGGGTTAAGGCCTCATCAGCCAAGAATCCAGTTCCCTCTGACAGAGATTCCAGAGCATTAGACAGATGGGGAAAGAAAGTATATATGTCTGCAACTTTAGCAATGAGAGCCTTAAATTGCCAGTTTCACATGCTAAAATATAAGCAATTTTTACTGTCTCAGTTGAAACAAAAAATGCTTCCAGATTCAGATCCTCCTACTTTTAAAGAAATGCAGGATTTATTGCATGCAGCTGAACAGGTGGGAAAACATACTTTGCAATGTGGTTTTGTTTCTTTAGAGGCCTCCTGTAGAGCAGCAGTTACAGGCTCTGTCATTAGAAGACATGCTTGGTTAAAAGAACATACATTACCAGATCATGTTAAAGCAAAATTATTGGATGCACCTTTGCAGCAGGATGTGTTATTTGGAGTTAAGGCAGAAGAGGTATTAAAGAAAATGGAGGATAAGGCAAAATCTATGCAAACGGTGAAGGATTTCTTACAGGTTCAGCCTCCTAGATTCAGCAGAAATTGGCCAACTAAGAATTGGTCCTTTCCCATTATAGACAGACCTCAAAGGGGCAGATACAGACGTCCAAGAGGTAGAAGTCAACCACAAGGTCCTTACAGGCCTCGACAATGGGTTGCATCAAGCCAGAAAGAAGGGGAAGACAGGTCTCAACCGTATAAAAAGCAGCCCCAATGATTTCCCAATACAGCTGCCAAACAACTCTCTCTTGGCAGCCCCCTTGGGAGGAAAACTGGCACTTTTCTATCACAATTGACATATGATCACCAAAGACAAATGGGTTCTCAACATTGTATCTCAAGGTTACAGATTCCACTTTCACACTCTGCCAAGGTTAAAAGGAATGCCAAATCTGCCACCAAATCAATGGGCAGAGGCTCAAAAACAAATTACAGCACTCATGGATATGAGAGCTATTCAAAAGGTACCACTACAGGAGCAAGGACAAGGATTTTACTCAAGACTCTTTCTGGTTCCCAGAAAGGACAAAGCCTGGAGGCCCATTCTGGATCTTTCTTCTCTAAACACTTACCTGGAAGTTCCAAAATTCAAAATGTTGACACTACAGCAGCTTCTTCCCATGCTGGGCAAGAAAGCTTGGCTCGTGACATTGGACCTCAAGGAGGCATACCTGCATGTCCCTATCAGACAAAACTGCAGAAGATACCTCAGATTCATAGCTTGTTCAATGCACTATCAATTCTCTGCACTACCTTTTGGCTTATCTACTGCACCCAGGGTATTCACAAAGTGGCTGGCACCAGTAATTACATTTTGCAGACAGAAAGGAATTCAAATTTATCCGTACCTGGCCGACTGCCTGATTCAAGCAGAGATCAAGGACATTCTTCTAAAGCATCTGGCGTTTGTAAAAAAAGTTAAGTTGCCTGGGGTACACAGTAAACAAAAAGAAATCAAAACTAGTGCCCTCACAAGAGATAATATTCCAGTGTGCCAGCTTGAACACAACGGCCCAGATGGCTTATCTCACTCCAGACAAGCAAGGACAACTGACTCAATACTTTCAATTGATGGCAACAAAGATCCAACTCCCTGCAAGAAAAATTCTGCAGGCCTTGGGTTACACGGCATCTTGCATATTACTAATTCCATATGCCAGAATGCATATGAGGAAACTACAATGGTACCTAAAGAATGTATGGTCTCAACACTGTCAAAGTTTGGAAACAGTTGTACCACTAATTCCCTGTCTTCAACAGGAGTTTCTGTGGTGGGCTCAAGCTTGTCACCTCAACAAGGGACAGCCTTTTACTCAACCCACAGCCAGGCAAACACTGACAACAGATGCATCGGATTATGCCTGGGGAGCACACATGGCAGGCAACTGTATTCAGGGCAAGTGGCCCGCAGAACAAAGGCATCTTTACATCAATCAAAAAGAGATGCTAGCTGTACAAAATGCCCTTATAGCTTTCAAGGACCTGCTGCATCCAGGACAACTACTACTAAAGACAGACAACACTACAGTTATGTGGTACATAAGCAAGGGGGCACTCACTCCTACCCCCTCTGCAGGCAAGCCATGACCTTGTGGAACACAGCTCTAAACTATCAAGTTCATCTGCAAGCACAATTCCTGCCAGGAGAGAAAAACACACTGGCAGACGACTTAAGCAGAAACATCATGGATCCCCACGAATGGGAATTGAATCCACAAATATTCAGAATGATAACACAGAAATGGTGGAGCCCGGACATAGATCTGTTTGCATCCCCAATGAACTGCCAGCTACAGAAATTCTGCACAAGGAGTTACCATCCACAAGCATGGAAATTGGATGCCCTCTCATTCAGCTGGAAAAACCTACAAGTATACGCTTTCCCTCCACTAGCTCTCCTGCCAAAGGTAGTCATAAAAGCCAGGCAAGAAGAGCCAAATATGATCCTGATTGCACCAGACTGGCCACGCCATCACTGGTACCCAATCTTAAAGAACTTAGCACAATGACCATCCTGGATTTTGCCTCAAATCCCACATCTGCTGACTCAGCACAACAATCAGATGCTACACAGCCAGCTAAAGACCTTAAACCTAGCTGCATGGAAGATTCCTTAGCCAAGCAAGCAATGCTGCTCTCCAAAGCTGTTATGGATGTCATTCTGGAGGCCAGAAGGCCTAGTACCAGGAAAGCCTATTCGGATAAATGGAAGAGATTATGTGCCTGGAACCAAACTCACAGCCTTGACCCTCATGTCCCAAACATTCCTCCAATACTACAATATTTAACTGAGATGTTGGAAAAAGGCCTCTCCTTCTCATCAATCAAAATCCACGCCTCTGCCATCTCTGCTCATTACAACATGGATCCATCAATTTTCTCTAATCCTTTGCTAAAACAGAACCTCAGAGGGGCTAAAAACATAAGACCACCCCGTAGAGCACCAGCTCCAACTTGGGACCTCAACTTTGTTTTGGAAAAATTAACTTTGCCTCCTTTTGAGCCAGCTAACACAGCAGAATTAAAATATATCTCTTGGAAAACTGCTCTGCTCCTGGCAATAACATCAGCACGAAGAGTTTCAGAATTACAGGCACTAATGGCAGTGGAACCTTTCCTCATTTTCCACCAGGACAGGGTGTCTTTAAGAACTAACCCTACGTTTATGTCAAAGGTGGTATCCAGTGTGGCTCTAAACCAAACTATTCATTTGCCAACTTTTTATCCAAAACCACAGAATAAAGGGGAGAGACTACTGTATTCCTTGGACATTCACAGGCAGTTACGCTTCTACTTGGACAAAACCAAAGCTTTCAGAAAATCTGGGCAATTATTGGTAGCATATGCTGCAGGAGCACAGGGAAAAGCCATTTCAAAACAGACTATTTCAAAATGGGATAAGACATTGCATACCTTTCTGCTATACACACCATGGGAAACCTGTACTTAGCAGCATTAGATCTCACTCCACCAGGGCAACAGCCACTTCAACTGCCTACCTCAGAGGAGTACCTACCCAAGGATATTTTGCAACTTGGAGTTCTGTACATACCTTCACCAAGCATTACCATCTGCCTCTATACTCTAAATCCAGAGCTGGCTTCACCACTGCAGTGCTGCAGGGCCTTATAGCCACCCCTAATGCCTTATAGAACCAGCCACCCTACCTCAGCTTTGGGATTCTACCCAAGTGTAATGACTGCAGCAGTGTAACACGATGAACATAGTACAGTTTTGTACCTACCATAAATGTAGATGTTCGAGTGTATAAACTGCTGCAGTCCAGGTTACCCTCCCTCCTTCCCGTCTTACTTGCTGGTACGTACCTATGTCTTCTACCCTTTACTACCTATGGGGAGTATTTGCTGGTAGCTGAAAGTTGTTTGCTTTTCTTATGTATGTTTTATTAGCAATTTGAATTGCCTACCTATTTGGGGGCACCAGACATCTGGGGCAAGAAAAACTGAAGAAAATGGCATCGGCTGCATCTTATATAACCCTGTCGCACTGACATCAGGGAGGAGGCGACAGCAACCAATGCTGGACCAAGACTTTGGAACTCAGGCCGACTGGAGAACCGCCTGACGGCAGGACAACCCAAGTGTGATGACTGCAGCAGTGTATACACTTGAATATCTACATTTATGGTAGGTACAAAACTGTACTTTTCTTATCTTAAGAATACCACCATTCTTTTTTAAATTTACACACCGATTTGGAGCTCAAGAAATAGATTTTTTGGATATTTTACTTTACAAACATACACGGACTAAGGATCTGTGTTCTAGTATTTATTGAAAGAAAACTTTTTCATATATGTTATTACACTATGATAGCTGCCACCCACTCCACCAAAAGAGAGGTTGTAATAAAAGGACAGTGATGACCAATTATTTTAGACTGAGATGTCCAGTTTGATTGGTATGTTTAAGAAGTTAAGTAACTCTGGTTACTGATAAAAATCAGGAACGAAGTGAGAAAAAAAGTATGAATATGTTTACACCAATTCTGTTAATGAATAAAAGGGCAAGATTAAGTTCTGTACAAGTAGTGCCACAAAACAAAGTAATGGTGTTGCCTTTTAACCTTGAGGCTGTATTACTGAGAGGGGTGATCAGTAACTGCTTTGATTTAACTATTACTAGTGAATTAAAAAATAAATTTGGTGAATGACCATTAGTAACTTATAGTAAAGGTAGTAATTTAAAGGAAATATTTGAAAGGAATAAGGACAACCAGGTTAAGTCTTACAATTCATTAATGAGTAAATGACCGCAAATACAGACCAGTAAACAAAAACGGCGCACACAGAGCTGGAGAACAGCTGATGCAGGCAAAAAAGTTGAATAATGTCATCAAGTAGATTTAAGCACAAAAGTTTATTCCACACATGAGTCCACACTGTATGCACAAGCTTTCATCCCTGCTCAGTCAGGAACTTCTTCAAAGTAATTCAGTTAATAAAATCCACTTCATTTAAATAGTTAAATGACAAGTAATCAATCCTAAAACACACCCCCTTTATTTACATATCTAATTCAATATAGCTAAATAAATATATATCATGAGTAAATGTTATTAAATACCATAACAAAGTAATCTAAAACATCTTATTTATATATAAAACATGTAAAATACTTTTATATAAAACTCATCTTTCCAGAGCTTTTAATTTTAAGAAACATGCAAGTGAAAAGCTATCATTCAACCCTGGCCAGTGATCCCAGGGGTGTATTTTGTTACCCATCCACTTGTCAAGGCTTCTCTTGAAGAGTGTTAGTGAGGGTCTCTGCCTAATGTAGTTAGGAATTTTTTTCCAAAGCATGAGGAGTCTCTGTGACAGGAATCTATCCCTCCAGCATGTTCTATTTATTGTTGTGGCGAGGTTTAGCTCACTAGAGCGCATGGCTCGCAGTGACTTGGATTTCCTTAGGTGGAGCATGTCCATCAATTCTGAGTTGGACATGGCTTTGTAAGTCAGGCAGAGATCACCTCTGAGTAAGCGATATGCCACTGAGTTCAGCTGGAGTTTTTTCAGTTGGGCTGCATAGGACATATGTTTGAGGCCAGTAATCCTCTTGGTGAGGTGCTTTTGTGGTCTTTCCAGCTGTTGGATGTGTCTTGTGAGGTACATCCCAAATTGGGGCATTGTACTCTATGATGGGTCTGATGAGTGATGAGTAGAGGGGCACTATAACCTCTTTATTTCTAGATGCGAGCCTGTTAGTAATTAGATGGGCCACGTAGAAGGATTTCCTAACTACTTTGGCAATATGATTGTCAAAGGAGAGATTACTATCTACCTAGGTCTTCAGATCTCTTATTACCTCTTCTGTATTAAGGGGGCTGCCCCGCCTATGTGGTAATTCGTGGGTGTTTTGTTTTTCCCAAACGGGATGACTATGCATTTTTTGGCATTTAGCTTGAGGCCATGACTTTGACACCAGGTGTCTGTCTCAGTAAGGCCTTTTTGAAGGATGTCCGTGTCAGCCGGAGAGTCAATTATGGTTCCCAGTTTGCAGTCATCTGTGAACTTGGTTAGCCATAGTCCTCCTGTGTTTGCCTGTACTTCTGAGAAATATATGCCGAACAGTAGGGGTCTCAGAACCGAGCCTTGCGGGACACCACTTGTGACTGGTTTAGAGTCGGACCTGGAGCCCGCTATTCTTACCGTGTGAGTTCTGTCTGTAAGCCAGTTGGCAACCCATCTTGTGACGTAGGGGTTTATGTTCAGGCTGGTGAGTTTTTCTATAATACCCGAGTGAGGAATGGTGCCGAATGGCTTGGCGAGATCAAGGTAGGCTGTGTGAACCACCTTTCCCTCGTCTATGGCCTTGGTGACTGTCTCGAAGAAGTCAACCAGGTTTAGTAGGCATGATCTGCCCTTAACAAAGCCAAACTGAGTTGGGTCAAGTGTTTGGAGGTTCCCAATGTCTTTGTTAATGAGTTCCATGATGATGTGCTCCATAGCCTTGCAGACCAGGCTAGTCAGGCTTATGGGGCGATAGTTACCAGGGTCAGTTGTGGCCCCTCCTTTGTGGAACGGAATAACCGTTGCTGTGCGCCATTCTATGGGCGCACAGCCTGTGGAGAGGCTGAGGTTGAACACTGTGTTTAGGTGGGGGGGGGTTAGTTCATGCAAGACACAGCCTGGGATACCATCTGGCTCCATTGATGCTGAGTTTTTGGCTTTTGAAAAGGCTGTTTTCACCTGTGCTTCTGTGATTTCTGGGACACTACACTTTTCCGGTTTTGTTGTGGGCCCTTTTGAAGGTGAGAGGAAGGTGAAGTTTGCACTGAATATATCTGCCAGGATGTTGGCAATATCAGTAGGTTCAGTATATTTTGTGCTATTTTGCACTAACTCAGAGCATATCTGCGAGTTGCCAATTAGATTCTTGACATTGCTAAAGAAGGCTTTGTGGTTATCTTTTGAATCCTTGGCTATTTTTCTTTCGAAGTTAGCCTTGGATGATTTTATGAGGGACCTTAATTTCTTACTGATACTGATCATGGATGGCTTTCCTTATTGAGATTTGCTTTTTTTCTGAACTAGTTTCCTCCTCCTGTTGTATAACCTATTTATGGCAGGGGTTTCCTTCTCTTAGGGAAGTGAGTGTTGGTCTTGCTAGGGATGGCATGATCCATGCATCCTTGTAGGTGCTCATAGAGTGCAATTGTAAAGGATTCTGCATCTTGGGCAGTGTTATCCTTTAGCGTGGGGGCTGTGAAACTTACCACCTCTGCCTAAAGTAAGGTGAAGTTTGCTTTAGAAAAGTTTTTCACTGTGGTTTCCTTGGTTGGGGGTGGTGGTGGGGTGTGGACATCCAGGGTGATTAGTTTATGGCCTGATCTAACCAGTGACTGGTTGACTTCTGGTACGGAACACCTGTCGCCCATGTTGGTGATGACCAAGTTCAATATGTTGTGGCCTCTGGTAGGGGAGTTTACCAGCTGATCCAGGGCATAAATCCAGTTGATAAATTCCAGGAAGTGCTGAGCCTGGGAGTTTGTACTCAAGTAGTTTTCCCAGTTAATGGTAGGGTAATTGAAATCGCCCAATATCTGGGTGTTTGGTAGGACCTTCATGTTTTCCAGTGTCTCCAGAAAGGCGGAGTGGTGGTCCTGGGTCATGGAGGGTGATCTGTAGCAGGCCACAATTTGCATTGCAGATTTGCCTGATGTTAGTTGCACATGGATGATCTCAGAGGTATCATGCTGTGCCACTAACCTGGAGGTGTGAGTATCCTGGATGCATATGGATACACCCCCTCCTTTTGTGTTTTGGTCCGTCTTCTGTGGCCGAAATGTGTGGTATGAGTTGTAGCCCAGTAGTGCTGGAGTGCTCACTGGAGCCTTGAACCAGGTTTCAGTTACTGCACAGATGTCGACATTCTCCATACTTAGGAGTGCTTCGAGCGCATGCATTTAGAGATTTAAACTCCTGGCGTTGAGTAGCATAACCCTCATTTTTTTTACTTGTGCTGTTTATGGTGGTGGGTTTGAATTTTGAGCCTTGCCTAAAAAAGGCACAATGGGGGCAGCAAGAGCCTTGGCCAGTATTCCAAAGCCAAGGGGTGACAGGTGCAAGCCATCTCTTGTGAAGCAACACTGCTTGTCGAGAATGTCGTCCCAGGCTGACAGACACTGAATCCCCTTTGAATGACACCAGAAGCTTAGCCAATTGTTGAAATTGATCAGTTTTTCTTTATACTGAGGTATCATTCTTGGTGAGGGCAGGATGCTGCTCAGGGTTAGGGTCATACCTGCCTGGGCTACATGATCAGAGATCTCTTCCGTGTCTCTTTTCATTTAGTCCAGGGAGGTACATTTCAGGTCATTCACACCAACATGAACAATGACAGAGTCATATTTGTACTTGTTTTGGATTGACCTGAGTGCTTGTGTTATGTGGCTCCCGATAGACAGCTAACAGTAACCTTCTCCTTGTCCAGCGTAGTGAGTGGGACGTTAGTGTGCCTGACTATTGAGTCACCTATTACTAGTGTGATAGGTATGTTATTTCGCCTTAAGGGCTGTGATTGTGTGGCACATTGATTTTGGGTTTTATGTGTTCTCTGGTTTGTGACGGTAGGTGCAGGTTTTGTGGGTGTCTGCTTTGGAGCTCTCTGATGCTTTTGCAGATTTTTATTTAGAGCCTACGAGTATGATTTTGTGTATTTATGTGTATCTTTTGCCAGTGCTGGTTTAGTAGGTCTGTGAGGCTGGAGGTGTGCTGCAAGTGTTAACCTTCTCCTCATGACTGTCTGTTCCAGTCTTTGGTGGAGAGACCTTAGCCTCCCGTTTGGCTGTATAATTGCATCTCTCACATATGTTAGTGTTTTGTGGTAGGAGGAGAGGGCTGTCTGTGTACATGAGGCAGTTGTAACATTGCCTCAGGATACCCAGATTCACCAGCTGGACTGGAGAGTACACCTGAAGTTGCCCTTTGGTCATGCCTGAATAGTAGGGTGAGCTGCTTAGTCGCTTGGTTGGTGAAGGGTATATTAGTGCTTGCTATGAGGTCTGAGCCAGTGCTGGACTGTAGGATGCTTTTTCAGTTCTTAGGTTGAGAGTTAGACTAGGTTTAAGTGAAAAACTGAAGAGGAGACTTAGTGGAGCCGGGAATAATTTAACCCTAGCTGACTAGTGCTGCCTGGTGCACAAAACCGTGGAAACGCATTTTTTAAACTGCTAACTTCTGTGCTGGAACCACTTCTCTAGGAACAGATTGGCGCTCAAAGTAGTTTCTGATGTTTATATAGCAAGTGGAGTGCACATTTTATTCATTCTGAAGAACTTCCTATACAATAAAGGACGAAAGCTCAATTTACCTTGAGGGTTTAGTGTTTTTGTTTTTCAAAAAGAAGTTTCAGGAATATATATATATATATATATATATATATATATATATATATATATATATATATATATATATATATATATATATATATATATACATACATACATACATACATACATACATATAAAGTGGGAAGTGTTAAAGTTGGTGCCAAATTAGAGAAATTAGAAGTAGTCGTAGTATGTGGGAAGGAAGGGGAGGGAATAGGAGGGGCAACATTAAAAGAAGTAACAGAGGAGGAGGTGACAACATTCGAGGAGGGTGGATTAGCTGCTGGGGAATCATGAGAATAAACAGGAAAAAGAGGGTAAGCAGGGATAAGGGAACGTCTGTTCATGTGTTCATGAACAGGGGTATGGGAAGGTCTGTTCATAGAGTCATGAACAGGGGTATGGGAAGGTCTGTTCACAGAGCTAAGAGCAGGGGAATATAAGGGTCTCCTCCTGTTGTCAAAACTAAATCTATGAGAGAATTCAGTCCTGAGAGGGTATGCCTTATTAAGTTGGTATTGTGAAAGATCCCTGTGTAATTTCTGCTTTTTACGGTGAATTATAGTAGCCACGTGTCTGTTGATTCGTGGTTGAATGCCATTAAAAATGTGCAATACTGATAGAAAGTCAGGATGGGAAGTGACTTCAGCATGTAAAGAAAGAATTTCTGTCTTCAGATCAGCTAATTTTGAATGTTTGTGTTTGAGTAACATATCACTTCCCACTTTACCAACTTTGCCTTCTCAGTCTGTGGCCACTAACCCTTTACGTGCAGTGAACCAACTCCCTTCATTAGTCAATGATATTGAACCTTTTTTACCTCAAACCACACAGAAAGTCAATACATCCAGACAGAGTCAAAGAGGCAGGGGGAATACATTTTTTTACAACACTCGTGCCAGCCTTCAGAGACAAAGGGCACTGTCCAGTCTTCAGGACCACCCTTCTCCCTCATTACAAGACAAAGTATTGTTTCACCAGCAACCTCCTATGGCCAGAGGTACCCCCAGAGGACGTCCGAGGAGAATGTTCCCTTGACAACCAGCACAGGTGTCCCTTGTATCCCGGATACTGCCACCTCTGAGGTGTTTAACCTCACAGATAGAAATTTGTCCTGCCATACCATTCAAGTTTTAAAAAAGGGCTTTACATTCATCCCCTCAGAGGGCTGAACTGCAGTCTCTGCTTTTGGATCTACGTCTTTATCTCAGAAAACTTAACTTAAAATTAATTTGTGAAAGACTCTGAACTAGACAGTGATCTCAGTGATGTGATCCTTAATCTCCCTCGCAAACGCAGCTTGTTCAATCCACCTTTAAATAATACTTTGCAGATTTTTTTAAAACTATGTGAAAAAGACTTTCATAACCTACTCAGCCACCCAAGCCCCCATAAGTGGTTTAACCTCTCAGTACTGATGGAACAGCAATGCTATATTTCCACTCTACAGGATGACCTAAGTAACAGCAACTACTATACCATAGTACAAATGTCAGATGTCAATCGAGGATTCAAAAAGATTGATAGATCTCTCAAATCACTTTTGAGATAACTGATTTCTACGGAAGAAGCAGAATTTATGGAGGCTCCTTGTCCACAACTGGGGAAATTCTTTGGCATAACCAAATTACATAAAGATTCAGTTAACCCTCCTTTTCGGCATATAGTGTCTAATCACAAAACCAAGACGGAAAAAATTTCAGAATTTCTTGACTGGACTCTTAATCCCATTGTGCAGAAATCCAAATTTTACTTACATGATTCCTGGGATTTCTTAAATCCTCTCTACTTAAACCCACCCACGTCAAAAGACATTTTACTAGTAACTTTAGATATAGAGGCCCTCTATACTAACATCCCCCACAAAGAAGGTATAGAATTCCTCCAGTCCTATTTATCATTACACACTGGTCTTAGTCCACAGAAAATAACTACAATTTGTACTCTGACTTCTTTGGTACTGGAAGGCAACTTTTTCTACTTTAACAATGCAATATATCAACAAGTCAGAGGAGTGGCAATGGGGTCAAAAATGGCCCCTGCCTTCGCTAATTTAGTATTAGCAGCCTGGGAATCTAATTCTTTGGAACATTTACCTGATTTCAAGTTTGTAAAACTATACAAGAGGTACATAGATGATGTGTTTTTTCTATGGGAAGGTGGTGAGCAACGTTTATCCAATTTCCTGGATGCCATTTCAGAATCTATTCCATTTTTAAAATTCAAATTGGCTTCTTGTGGCACACAAGCTGACTTTCTTGACACACGCATTTCTTTGAATACTACTAATATGAGTTGGATGTCTACTGTACATAGGAAAACTACTTTTAGAAATAATTATCTAGACTATAGTAGCATGCACCCACGTTTCATGAAATACAATCTGGCCAGAGGTCAGTTCATTCGCATATCACGTTTAGTTAGCGAAGATGACCTTTTCCTGAAGGAATGTCTTGATGTCCTTCAAGGATGCATCTGCAGTCATAACATATGGGTTGTCCTGCCTCAGGCAGCCCTTCGGTCGGCCGGATTCCAAAGTCTGGGTCTGGCCTCGGCTGATGTCGCACCCTCCCCGACATCAGAGCGTCTGGGGCACAAAAGCATCAGCCGACACCATTTTCCTCAGTCTTTCTTGCCGCGTGGTGCCCGAAGCAGAAGCTGTTCGCAAGTGCCGGTCGGTCAGATCCAGAGATTTCAGCTACCGAAGACTTCTAAAGCTGGCACTCCGCTGGGGACTCTTTCTTGCCTCAGCCGATGTCAGACAAAGTAAATAATTGTTTAACTTGTGGGAAAAATACCTCATAAGGATTTCCATTCTTACTGCCTTCCTTGCTTAGGCCCAGACCACGACGTATCAGCTTGTTTAGCCTGTGCCTCCTTCAACCGACGGATTCTTAGACGTCGGTCTGAGTTTGCAGAGGAATTGTTTGGAGCCGCTTTTGCTTATAAAATGCCATCGGAGACTCCAACTTCGCATATGGTCAAAAAACGCAAGGAAAAGGACCGACATCATGCCCGCGGTTTCGGCTGAAACCACGGCTAGGCCTACCGCGAGTGTCTCGGTTTCGGACGAAACAGAGTCCACGCCAATTCCTACTACCGAAACCATACTTCTGACCACTGAGGCCAGGGAGGCCCCGGCTGAGTCTGCTTCAGAACTCCCTACCGAAGCTAGTGTTCAGGAATTGTCCGACACCATACCTTTGGACATTTCTACCCCTGCACGTGGGGCAGCTAGGCCCCCAGCTTCTATGTCTATTAAGGCCTTCTCCAGGGCTAAAGCTGCCAAACTTTCAAAAGCTTTGCCTGCCAAATCTTCATCTCAGAGGCCTTCCTCTAGCTCACAGATCCTCAGCCTTGCTGAGGACCTTATCTCCTTAATTAAGGGTTCACAACCTCACCCAGACAGGGCCTCTCAACCTCCTCCAGACAAAAGGCCCAGGACTGACCCCTCTGAACCTCACTCCTCAGATTCCTCCATAGATGGATCTGATTTGTCAGACCACCAGGAAGGGGCCTTCTCACCTTATGAGGATTCAGATGCAGAGGAATCTATCCCTTCGGCCTCCCCTCCTGAAGAATTTTCCTTTGGGGAGACTTTACACTCCATGAGAGAGCACTTTCAATGGCAAGGTCAGGATTTCTCTGATTCTAGAAAAAGATTAAGGACCTTTTTGCATTTGCCTCAGCATAGGCCCTTAGCTGTACCTCCTGTTCTAAATGTTATTGATGATGTGTACAATGATGTCAGTACAGCCCCTGATTCTCTTCCTCCGGCCCCTGCCAAACCTGACAGATATTACAGGGTCCCGGATTCTCATTTCCATCTGTATAAAGCCCATGCTGCAGACCCAGAAACTATTTCTCAGGGCCCTAAAGGGGTTGCAGCCACTACTGCCAAAAATCCCCTACCCTCTGAAAGAGAGTCTAGAGCATTAGAGAGATGGGGAAAAAAGGTTTATACATCTGCTACTCTTTCTGCCAGGGCATTAAACTGTCAATTCCACATGATACAGTACCAAGAATGTTTGTTAGACCAACTGAATAAGAAACTTTCTTCTCCTGAACCCTTAGACCGTAAGTCCCTTCAGGATTTGGTACATAACTCACAACAGGTTAGTAATCATTTTTTAAAATGTGGCTATGATGCACTGGAGGCTTCATTTAGATCAGCTATGACTGGGGCAGTTATTCGTAGGCATGCCTGGCTGAAGGAGCAATCTTTGCCAGACCATGTCAAAGCTAAACTCCTCGATGCTCCAATGGAGAAACAAAATTTATTTGGCTCCCCTGCACAGGAGATTCTAAAAAAGGTTGAAGAAAAAGCAAAATCTGTGCAAACAGTTAAAGATTTCCTGCAAGTTCAACCACCGAGGTTCAGCAGAAACTGGCCTACAAAGAATTGGTCCTTTCCAGACTCGTCCAGAGCACAGAGAGGCAGGAACAGGCGCCCTAGAGGCAGAGGTCAATCAAAGGGCCCTTACAGAGGCCGTCGGTGGCAGCCTGCCAACCAGAGGAGTAGTGCAACAGCTACAACTACAACCACTACTACAGGACAAGACCCAATGACTTGACTCTGATTCCGCCTACCAGGGATCAACTGGAAGCACCCTTGGGTGGAAAGCTGGCTTTATTCTCAAAAAACTGGCATTGCATTACAAAGGATACATGGACATTGCAAATAATAGACAAAGGATACAGGTTTCACTTCCACACTTTGCCAAAAAGAAGCGAAATGCCAAACCTCCCACCGAACCAGAAGGCAGAGGCTTTCAGACAAATCAGCAATTTACTTCAGATGAAAGCTATAGAAAGGGTACCATGCACAGAACAAGGCCAAGGATTTTACTCCAGACTATTCCTTGTACCAAGAAAAGAAAAACAATGGAGGCCTTTTCTCGACCTGTCCGCTCTGAACACTTATCTCATTGTGCCAAAATTCAAAATGCTGACCCTACAGCAGCTTCTTCCCATGTTGGGCAAGGAGTCTTGGCTGGTGACTCTAGATCTCAAGGAGGCATACCTGCACGTCCCTATCCGACCAGATTGCAGAAGACACCTCAGATTTCTTGCAGGATCAGAGCATTATCAATTCTCAGCATTGCCCTTTGGCTTATCTACTGCGCCCAGAGTATTCACGAAATGCCTGGCATCAGTAATTGCACATTGCAGACTTCAGGGAATTCGGATTTATCCATACCTGGACGACTGCCTAATACAAGCGGACAACAAGAACAAATTGTTAAAGGACTTGGCCTATACCATACACCTGCTACAGACCTTGGGATACACAGTCAACATCCAAAAGTCAAGACTAGTACCATCCCAAAGGATAACCTTTTTGGGTGCGGATCTGGACACAATCACCCAGATGGCTTTTCTCACAGAAGAAAAACAAAAACAACTTCCAGATTATTTCATGATTCTGACAAGACAAACTCAGCTTACTGCAAGGAAAGTCCTGCAGGCCCTGGGTTACATGGCATCCTGCATAATTTTAATTCCACATGCCAGGCTGCATATGAGAACATTACAATGGTACCTAAGGAGTGTATGGTCTCAACACAGTCACAGTCTAGAAACCATGATACCAATCATTCCTTGCCTTCAAAAGGAATTCCTGTGGTGGGCTCAGGCCTGCCAGTCCAACAGAGGGTTGCCTTTCAACAAACCAAAAACAAGGCAGACCATCACCACGGACGCCTCAGACCGAGGATGGGGAGCACACATGGAGGACAAACGTATCCAAGGCTTGTGGCCTCAAGGGCAGCTAAGCATGCACATAAACCAAAAGGAAATGCTGGCAGTGAGGCGTGCAATCGAGGCATTCAGTCCCTTCCTCCAACAAGGACATCTGTTAATAAGGACAGATAACACCACGGTCATGTGGTACATAAACAGGGAGGCACACGTTCCTACCCTCTATGCCGGATGGCTATGAATTTGTGGAATCTATGCCTGAATCTCAATATCCAACTGCAGGCCAAATTCGTACCAGGAAAAGAAAATGCACTAGCAGACAGCCTAAGCAGAACTACCATGGATGCACACGAATGGATGCTGCATCCAGACATCTTCAAACTCATAACAAAGACATGGGGAATGCCGGAGGTAGATCTGTTCGCCTCCCCACTCAACCAACTGAAGACATTCTGCTCAAGGACATACCACCCACAAGCATGGAGGGTGGACTCTATCTCTCTTTCAGCTGGAATGCCCTAACAGTATACGCCTTTCCACCTCTCCCATTGATGTACAAGGTTCTACTGAAGATCAGGGAGGAACAGCCAAAAGTGATACTAATGGCTCCGGACTGGTCAAGACAACACTGGTACCCACTATTGAGAAGCATGTCTCAGGAAAATTCATGGCCTCTTCCCCTATGGCCTCTTCTTCTAACGCTGAACAACTTAAGACCCTGCATCCAAACTTGAAAACATTGCAGCTAACTGCCTGGAAAATTCCTTAAATCCCAACCAAACTGTTTTATCTCAGAGGGTGAAGGACATTATCCTGGAGGCTCGCAGACCTTCCACAAGGAAGACATACTCAGCTAAATGGAAGAGATTTCTCATTTGGAGCACATATGGCACAGATGTTGCAGTGGCAAACCTAGCACACATCCTAGAATACTTAGCAGAATTGTTCCACAATGGCCTGTCTTATTCTTCCATTAAGATTCATGCTTCAGCAATTTCAGCAGAATACAATATGAATCCACCTATCTTCTCACACCCTCTTCTCAGGCAATTTTTGAGAGGGATCAAAAATGTTAAACCTCCAAGAAGACCCCCCCCCCTACCTGCATGGGATCTCAATTTTGTGCTGGAAAAACTGACACTACCTCCTTTTGAACCAGCAGCATCAACAGACCTACAGTTTTTATCTTGGAAAACTGCATTCCTTCTGGCAATCACTTCAGCAAGAAGAGTATCTGAGTTACAAGCATTAATGGCAGTGCAGCCTTTTCTTATTTTTCACCAGGATAGAGTGTCACTAAGAACCAATCCTACTTTCATGCCAAAGGTGGTATCTGGGGTATCCTTGAACCAAGCTATTCACTTGCCTACGTTCTTCCCTAACCCACAGAACAAAGGGGAAAAACTTTTGCACACCCTGGATATACACAGACAACTACGCTACTATTTGGACAGAACGAAAACTAGCAGAAAACTGACCAACTTTTTTGTAGCATATGCAACTGGGGTGCAAGGAAGAGCAATTTCCAAACAGACAATTTCAAAATGGATAGGAAATTGCATTTGCTTTTGTTACTCCTTTCATGGAAAGACAGTTCCTGAAAATATCAGGCCTCATTCCACAAGGGCCACAGCCACCACTACAGCTTTCCTACGAGGGGTGGCTACCAAGGACATTTTAGAAGCTGCTACTTGGAGCTCCGTGCATACATTTGCCAAGCATTACAATCTACCTTTATACTCCAGATCCCGAGCAGGGTTTGCAACTGCAGTGCTGCAGGGGATCCTAACTACACCATCCTTCTCTTAGTACCTCCTCCCCCAGATTGGCTATGGTATTCTACCCATATGTTATGACTGCAGATGCATCCTTGAAGGACATAGTACAGTTTTGCACCTACCATAAATGTAGATGTCCGATAAGACTATCCCTTGCACCCAAATAGTGCAGTGCTTAAGAAAACAGTGCTCCATATTGGGTCTTTAAAGGAGAATTTCAAAGGACTAACTCGTCAGGGTTAACAGCCAAGAAGTAGGCCATGCTCAGGCCGCAACTGCAAGAGAAACGCACTTTAAGTAACCCTAGGTAAAAACAACTTGCTTCGCGGAAGGTACCAGGTGTTACATCACAAACGTGGCTTTTTCGGACTTTTAGTCACTTAACGCATCGTGTTTTCAGTCTCTGTGGTATGTGCTGCAATTCTGCAGCACGCTATAATTGTGTGCATTCTAGAAAGGTGGATCAACATGTTTGCAGTGTTTTTAGTATACAGCTATACAGTACTGGAAAGGATTGATCAGTTTGACCATATTTTACTGCTGACGCCGCTGGTAGGCCTCTCAGTCAACGCCGGATGTCCCAGAACATGGTTCTTATTCTACTACTTCTACTTCTTACCTTTTTGTTGTATGTAGTAATGGTAGTCAGAAGAATAAAATGTTTATCTTTAGGTTGCTTCGTCTGGAGGGCCAGAGTTCGTGACCCTGTTCTAGCTAAAAACACGGCACATAGTCTGTCACAGAACATGCGACAGAAGTCGAGAGGAGGCTCGCTGCTTTGTTGCTATAGGAAGAAAAATGGGGCCACAACAGGTCTGCTGATAGGGAGATGTTTTGGCAGTGCTTACATCAGCAGAGATTTCAAGTAGTGCTCATTCAACAGAAGGAAACGCTGCTTCCAAGGTGTATTTAGTGTATCATTGTACCCTTTATCTGGATCCTAAGATGGAAGAAATGGCGACTTTGTATTCCTAATGCAAGCTTAGATCCGAGCTTCCTACTTTAATCCTCTTTTATGTTTCTCATAAATTCATAAATCAGTAGCTTGACCGACTACCGCTTTATTTAGATACAAAGTTGCTGTTATTTAGGCATAGCGCTGTGGGTTGTGACCTCCGATTTTGCTTTTTCCTACATTTATTGATATTTTTCTGATTTCTAAGATATGTTAAGGTGTATAGTCTATTAAATAACTAGAATAAGTATGTACAAAGATTCCCCATCACTAACTAGATGGGGTGAAATATTGCCAACATACTGGCTGACAGGTTCAGTGCAAACTTCTCACCCCCCTCCCCCCCAAAAGGAGAGATATCTATACCAAATGATTGCAGCCCCCCAAACATCTCCAGCGCCCAAGTGAGAACTGCTCTCTCCAAAGCAAAAAACACAGCATCCATGGGACCTGATGGTGTCCCCGGCTGTGTGCTCCACGAACTCAATGAGGAATTAAACCCACAGCTAGGACAGCTGTTTAATCAAAGTCTTACCTCTGGATACGCATCCAGGAGTGGCGCACTGCAACTGTGGTCCCACTTCACAAAGGCGGTGCCTCCACCGACGCTGGTAATTATCGCGCCATTAGCTTGACAAGCCTTATCTGCAAAGCCATGGAGAGGATCATAATGGACCTCATAAATAAAGACATTGGGAATTTGCAGACTTTGGATCCAACCCAGTTTGGCTTTGTCAAAGGCAGATCATGCCTTTAAACTTGGTTGACTTTTTCAAACAGTCACCAAAGCCATTGATGAGGGAAAGGCAGTCCATACAGCCTACCTCGATCTGGCTAAGGCCTTGATACAATACCCCACTGGTATCATTGAAAAACTCATCAGCTTAAATGTTAACCCATACATCACAAGATGGGTTGCAAACTGGCTGAGTGACAGAACCCACAGGGTCAGAGTTGCTGGCGCCATGTCAGACTCAAAGCCTGTCACAAGTGGTGTCCCACAGGGCTCAGTCCTGGCCCACTCTTGTTTGGCATCTACTTTTCTGAAGTACAAGCAAACACAGGAGGGTTATGAGGACAAAGTTTGCAGATGACTGCAAACTGGCCATAGTAGAAAACACATCTGACACAGATATCCTTCAGAAGGGTCTCACAGAAACGGATAACTGGTGCCAGAGCCACGCCTAAAGTTAAATGCCAAAAATGCATAGTCATACCTTCGGGAAAAACAAGGTTACCCTAGCTACCAAATAGGAGGCAATCCACTGAGCACAGAAGAAGTTATCAGGGACCTGGGGACCCAGGTTGATAGTAGTCTGTCATTCGACACCCATGTAGCTAAAGTAGTTAGGAAGACCTTCTACATTGCCCACCTTATCATGAAGGGATTCTCATCTAGATCAAGGGAGGTTATAGTCTCCCTTTACTCATCACTCATCAGACCAATGATTGAGTACAATGCCCCATTTGGAATGTATCTGACCCGACACTTGCAGCAGCTGGAGAGGCCACAAAAGTTCCTCACCAAAAGGATAAAGGGTCTCAAAATCTATCCTATGCTGCCCGACTGAAAGAACTCCAGCTCTATTCAGTCGCCACCGCTGCTCAGAGGTGACCTTGCCTAACATACAAGGCCATGTCAAACCCAGATTTGATGAATATGCTTCACCTCAAAAATCTAGATCCATCAGAGCCACAAGGGCGGGAGACTTAAACCTCGACACGGCTATTAATAGGACGTGCTGGAGGGATAGATTCATCACCCAAAGACTCCCTATGCTGTGGAACAGAATCCCGGTACATGTGAGGCAGAGCACCTCGCTGGCCTTGTTCAAGAGAAATCTTGACCAATGGATGGGAGATCGCAGATATACCCCAGGGATTACCTCAGTGTCACTGCTCGACAGAGGCACAGCAAAATAATGGGTATAGTTCCCCATACTAAAGGGGTGGCGTAAGCCACAAAACAATGGGCTAGGCTTGTAAATGCCCTCGGGCAGATAGCCTAGTATGAACCTATGAACCTATGAACCTAAGGTATGCATCTGCAGTCAGGATTACCCACCCTCCTTCCCCTCTGTGGTATTCCTAGGGTGCTTACCCCTCTTTCAGCTAGCTGGGGGAATCTATTATGTTGTATTTGTTTGTTTATACATGTATATAATTTGCAGATGTTTGGAACTTTTCAGCATTTATCCAAATTTAGCCTTACTAGAGGGCACCTGGCATCTGGGGCAAGAGGGACTGAGGAAAATGGCGTCGGCTGATGCTTTTGTGCCCCAGATGCTCTGGCGTCGGGGAGGGTGCGACATCAGCCGAGGCCAGACCCAGACTTCCGGCCGACCGAAGGGCTGCCTGAGGCAGGACAACCCATATGTTATGACTGCAGACGCATACCTATCGGACATCTACATTTATGGTAGGTACAAAACTGTACTTTCTCAAAAAGTGGACAGAAGCTATCCTGTTCAACTTCTGGACACTCTCATCCAGGAAATCACTGAAGCCAGACCATTTAAGTTTCCACCTATTATTAAAAAAGGTTTTCTCCCCAGGAATAAATCACTGGCTACAACTCATCATGAGATTCCAGATCCTGAGTCTGCTTTTACTGAAGTTAATACTGGACCCTCTACTGAATCTAGGACTTCCGCTTCTAATAATAACATTTTGTCTACTAATATACATGCAGCTTCACTTTCTTCCAGGCATGGACCTTCAGAAAATGAAATGGCTGACAACACCGTCTTCTCAACAGGACAGCAATACTAGAGATTGGACTATAGCCTTTCCTCTACCTATTTGCAGGGATTCGACTGACATTAAGAACATTATTCTGGATAATTGGGACATTTTGACTAATAGTCAAGAAGTTGCTAAGAAACTTGGACAATTACCTGTTTTTTTACATAAAAAATCTAAATCTCTCAGTCTCCTTCGAGAACAGAGACCCTCCCATGCTTATTGAGAATCCCATTTCTTATGACTCTAATGTGGGCATGTTTTCATGTGGAAGTTGTGTAGTCTGCCCATATGTACATAAAGGCAATTCTTATGTGTTTAAACATAATAATTTCAAAATAGTATTCAATACTCATTTAGATTGCAAGTCTATCTCTGTCATTTATGCTGCTGTATGTAATTCATGCCCTGCATTTTCTATTGGTAAATCTACTAGAATGTTGTCTTCTAGGGTCAAAGAGCATTTATCAGCTATTAGAAAAAATGACACAAAGAATGCTTTAGCAAAACATAGCAGTGTGTGTTATAACTTCATGGGTTTCACATTCCTAGTTTTACAAAAGGTTGATGCCTTTGTTGGTGATGTTAACACCTTGTTAGAAGTAAAAGAACTACTTTGGCAGCTCAGATTTAATGCAGACTCTCCCCCTGGCCTGAATGAAAACCTTAACATTAAATGTGTTCTTAAATGGCAGGGCTGATTTGTTATTACAAACAAGACTGGCAGTTATTTTTGTTGTCATCCTGTATGTCACTCAATATACAGTTTTCTTTATTTGTTACATTTTTGAAAAGCTTATTGGTACTAGCCTAACTGTCACTCATTACTTACATGAATTACAATAATTAGCTACCTCCCATTTGTTATATATACCATGGTTTTTACATTACTAATTGTCTGAAGAAGTTCTTGCTACAATAAAAGGACGAAAGCTATTAACACTTGCTCCTTCGTCTTTTGTTCGTTAAGAAGTTTATTTGGATTTATGTATTTGAAATCTTCTAATATTTGTAGACAGTTTTTGAGTTAGTTTTATATATATATATATAAAACTATGTGTGTGTATATATATATATATATATATATATATATATATATATATATATATATATGAATAAATACACCCCTGGAGCCGAGTCGTAAATTTAACTGAGCAGGCTGAACTGAAATGGATTTGTAGGCTGGCCGCTCACAGGGAGAAAGGCCTGAATGAAGTAGTGTCCATCAAACCACATCTTAAGGGCAGGACCATCAGATAGTCTCATCTTCTACATAGCCTTCATCACATGGGATTTGTCAGTATATTTATGGCACACTTCATTGTGTTTATTTCAGCATTATCATTGTATTTATCCATTATCTGGTTCATTTATTCTCATGTTATTGTATTACTATTCACTTACATTGCCTCATCCATTTCTAGATTCAATTTACTTGTGCCTCCAGTTTATATATTCATTTACATAGCTCTTACATTACATCCACTCTTACCATATTTTTCCAACACTATACTGACCCTTGCAGGAATGTTATTAGCAGAGATTTCATCATTAGTGATTCATTATATTTTGGTCTATGAGATTTATATCTCATATCCAATACTTTAACCCAGTAGAGTGCATTGATTTTCGTATATTATTCTTATAATCTATGGAAGTTGGTGGGTTGAATGTATATATAGTATAGAATGATTCTTGTATAATAATTTCTACTATATCTAGTATATGTATATTTAGTATTTTACAAAGCATGGTCGCTGGTTTTATTTTATTTATATTTATATTTTTTTATATGTAAGTTTAGTTAATCAAGCACTATGTAATCCTTTGTGAATTTGTAGATTTCAGTATATTAGACATGTACGGCGCTTTTAATTAAGTAGCCGATTTTTGTTGATGTTACTTTAACTTGTATAGACATTTAGCAATTTTGAATTTAGAGGGATGCAGTCACATGGGCTGGTGCTTGATTCAGCATTGGTTTACCGTCAGTGCTGTAATGTATTTAAATTAATCTTTTTAAATTGTTTCTGTTTGTCTGAAGAAGCGGGTGGAGTGCCCGCGAAAGCGCTCACAAATAAATTCTGTTTTTTACTTAATTATATTGTAGCTTGCAATTTACTCTTAAGCTAGCTGCTTATTTTTGTTGCTGATACATTAATGTTGAACCGAAGGGTCGCTCCCAGCGTATACAGGAACGCTAAGCTTTGGAACTAGAACTGTCGCCTTACCAGGTTGTCTTGGGATTTGCACCAAGCCAGCTGCTTATCTTTGTTGCTGATATATTAACGTTGAACCGAAGGGTTGTTTTTTAGC